>NW_016167344.1:0-10016 GCF_001687245.7 Rhagoletis zephyria
AAAAAAAAGGCCAAAAAAATAACAAAAAAACAAATAAATGTATTAATTTATGGAGTTAACAAAACAAAAGAATACAAAAAAAAATATTTAGGAAGATAAAATTTAATTTCGTTTTGTACTAAAATACACTCTTTTGCACTCAATGTATAAGAACATATGCTAGGTATATATGGCCCACAAAATAAAAGAATTGCGATATTTTGACCGGTTTTGGCATTTGGCATTTGTATTTTGTTAAGGTTCATAGAATAGAAGGTTACGAAATGGTGCTGTTAAAAATTTGCTTTCCTCCAATGACGTAGTTGCGAAGTGAGTTCTGATTGGCTGAAATATTTTACGAAGAAGGAGAGTACACAAAACGCAGAAAATATAGTTGCGGTATAGCATATTTTAGGAATCCTAATCATATGGGCATTTTTGATATAAAATCGTGGCAAAGCTTATTATAACAACATAAAATGTTATAACTTCACGTGAAACTGGATTAACATAACAATATTCGTACAATAGTGAAAAATGAAATGTAAGTCGAATGCAAATTGAAATTTGCTGGTGATTTTATTCTTGAAAGTGAGCAGAACACACTCGCGTATTTTTAAATAAAATGCGTTCATAACATTGCCAAAATGTCGATACCCATATTGCAATTCTTCTTTAGACAAACGGTAAAACCTAAATTACCTTTTTCAGTGTAAGTTTTGGAATCAAAAACAGCGCACTTAAATTTTTGGTAATTTAAATAAACTTAAAGACGCAGAAAAAAGCACAAACTTCGACGCAAATTGTCAAACGGTAAATGTCAGGGTTACACATATTTGAAATAAAATTTGATGTATTTTTGACTAAAATAGTGTATTTTTATAAGATAATTTTTTAGGAATCTGGCAACTCCAAAAATTGAGCCATCTACGTCATCAAGATGGCGGCCATGGCTGATGTCGTAACCTTGTATTCTATGAACCTTGGTTTTTTGTTTATTTAATGTTTATTATTTTTTTATAAAAGTCTGGCTGGTGTACAACAAACACCATATAAATTCAGATTTCAAACTTTGTACAAAAATGAAAAAATTCTGCTTATTTTCACCAAAATTTCAAACTTTTTAATTAGAATTTTGGTATGCAATTTTGTAGATAATTTTATTCTAGTAAAATGAGGTGCAAGTTTCAAGCTGCTATATTCATCCCGTTAATTTTTGGCAATTTTTTTTTGCTTTCAGTGTTCTCCATATAAAAGAAAATTGTCGAACATACTTTTGTATGGAAAAAACGTGAAACACATTCAACCAAAAAAAATTCATTTTTGTGAGCTGTCTGCAAAAGTTTTTTAGCTGTCGCGTCACCTGAACATATGAGAGAAATTCCAAAGAATCGGCAAAGCATCGGCGAAAAAGGCCGATGCCGATGCTCAATTTTGTGCCGATACTAGCCGATAGCGATGCCGATGCCGAATTAATCGGTCGGACTCTAGTAGTATGTATTAGATTGTTGTATTTTGGTCGAAGCGATTAAACAAATTTCGGAATAAACTCCCACTTAGCCATTATTCGCGTTAAGTTGTTCCGATTCCTTCATACATACAATATGTACATATGTATATTATGTACATACATACATATTTGTAATAAAATAATTATACAAATACAAAAATATTGACCCAAAGGCTGGTTCAACAAAATTTGTCAGTCTTTGGATTCATTGTAAATATTTTGAGGAGAAAACGCACTAGCACATTTTCCTGCTTTTCAACTTGATAACGACTGTGCTTATGCGAAGGTGTATGCAGTTGGGGTTGAGGAGATTTTCTTTGCTGCGATTTGGTGGTGTTATGCAGGTCAATGACCCCGGAATTTTCTTGAAAGTGAAATTTTTGGTTACTGGAATGGTTTGAGGGTGGAAAATAGATTGACATGCGCTCGGGCAGCAGTTAGGAAATAATGTTGAGGGGGGTTGTAGATGTATGAATTTATGTATGTACACACACATATACCAAGCCTAACTACTACCCAGTTTTGTTGTCAATAGCCGATTTCTATTTTTAGTTTTACTTGTAGTATGTATATGTGAAACTCATACATCCATGCCTATGTATTTATGCCCTCTTCTTGGGTTTTCCAAGGTAATCATCACGAGAAACGATTAATGACAGGTATTTTCACCATAGTCCAGCTCGCAAATAACTCTGTGTTAAGCCACAATACTTAGTTGGTGGTAGTTATAAAACTAAACTAATTATGTAAATAAGTGATGGGCAGCGCAGGTCGAACTCCATAAGCAAGCGCAAAAGTTTTTCACATGCTTATGGAGTTCTGCCAGCGCTGCCCATGCCTGATGTAAATCCATATAAGTGAAAAAGTCATTAAGCAGGGCTCACAAGTTTTGTACATTTGTACATTTTGGCAGTCACAAAGTGGTGTTGTTTAGAAATTTTGAGGACAGCTCAACAAAAAATTTTCAACAATCCCATTCTGTGACTGCCAAAATGTACAAGTCTGTATAAATGTACAAATCGTGTGATCCCTCTTAAGTTCGAGCGGAACTGAACTTTATATGCTCAGCGCATGTCTTCACAAAAATAGCAGTAAAATACCGTTGAAAGGAGGCTGTAATTTTTACCATATAAAAAGGGTATGCTTTATGTAATTTAGCATATTGAAGACGAGAGTATCAAATCAATCAAGCAACTCAGGAGGAATGTACATACAGTAGGCTGTGTAGCGTAGAAAAGTTTGTAATATAAAATTTTAAAACCTTCATCGGCAGGAAACTGCGTATAGAAACAGTTTATATACTGCAGTGGAAGTCAGCTAAATTTTCTGCTCTATACTCTGATATTTTTATATTATTGAAATGATAAGTTCTGAGCTTTTTGGCATTAACCTCGAAAGTTTCATTCGATTTCCTTAAATTAACAATATTAGCGAAACACTGTGGCCTCCTACTTTTTGATATGTTGTTCAGTTTAATTTTTTGAACATTTTGGTATAAGTTTCACCCAGCGCAGAGTATTTGAGACCTCACAGTTATAAACCATTTATAGATTGGCTGCACTATTTGAGTTAAGATCCGACATAATTGATCAGTATAAAGCCAATATATAGAAGAAACGTGAACTCCTGCCAAAAACTATTTCTCCCTTTATAGTAGCAAAATCGACCGCTATAGCCCATTCCTCAGAAATCATAGATACATATAATTTAATATATATACTTTTTTTCGGAGAGAAAGCTAGGCCAAACATTTAGCAAACGTGTAAGCGCCAAAATATTATTATTGTTATTATTATTATTATTGTTGTTGTTATAGAATGAATTAAGTCGATCAGAAATTAAGAAAATAATTTTATTGGGGTAACGAGCTAATTTACGCCAATGTAATCTTAAAGGGATATTTAATACTCAAAAATACCATATTCCTCTCGAAGAAGGCTTTAAAATTTTATATTACAAACTTTTCTACGCTACACAGCCTAATGTATGTCTTTCTTTATTGCAGTGCCTAAGTAACTCACCCTAATGTATGCCTTCTGGTTTGCAGTGCCTCGTACAGCACTTTCTCCAAATTTAGATTTACAATTTTTAAAAGTTGTTTATCAATACAGAACAATTGATAAAAAAATTTCGGAAGCTGTTTTCCAAACGTGCCAGCAAGCATTAAAAATAAAATGGTTATAGCGTAAAAAAATTTTGAAGATTATGAATTTGATTCGTTCAAACGGTATATTATTAGTACAGGTCAGGAATGTTGCGAATGTGGAATTTTAGACATCCGGGGATGCGAATGCGGATGCGGATGTTTGAACGCTAACATCCGCGGATGCGGATGCGAATGCGGATGTCAAGTACTTGTGCACAAGTGTATTATAACTTTGTTCACATAACGGTTGTTTGTAACAGGCAAAACGAATCGAAATAGATATAGACAAATGTATACATAAATGATCAGAATGAAAAGAGAAATCGATTAAGCGGTGACTGTCTGTCCGTCCGTCCGTCCGTCTGTGCACACGATAACTCGAGTAAAAATTGAGATATCTTAACGAAACTTTGTATGTGTACTTCTTTTGAGCGTAGGACGGATGGTATTGAAAATAGGCAAAATCGGACGATAACCACGCCTACCTCCCATGCAACAGAAGTTTTCAGAAATATGAAAACTGCGATATTTTACTAACTACCGAAGCTTATTCACTCAAAATTTATATTTACAATCATTTTTAGTCGAAAAATAAGAATATTAAAAATTTTTGGAAAATGGGCGTAGCCACGCCACTTTAAAAAATCGGATAATAACCATGCCCACATCCCATATAACGGTAATTTAGAGAAATACGCAAGTTTCGATAAATCATTAAATAATTTAAGCAAAAAAACGCTTATAATAAAATGTTGGAAAATGGGCGTGACCCCGCACAGTTATGATTACATATGTCGGTAACCGTTCGATCAATGTGTACCATCTCGGGACGATTATTGCGGTTGCCACATAAAGGCAAAACGTTGAAAGTTATCGAAATCGGACTAAAATTACGCCCACTTTTTCATAACGGTAAATTTCAGAAATGCTTGGAACTTCGATATTTCGAAATTTAAGGAAGCTAATTTTACCCAAACAATCCCTTGAAAAGAAGTAACATTATTATTGAATTTTGGAAAATGGGGGTGATGCCGCTTACATATATCTATATAAGTTTATCTCATTATATCTTATTGAACGTTCTATCGAAGATGTTTGAAATAGGGGTAACCCCACCCCTGCTTACCATGTAGCGGTAGTTTTCGGAAAGGTGAAAAACTATATTGAATACTTGCGCCGGGTATTTAATGTTCGGCTCCGCTCGAACTTAGACTTTTTTACTTGTTAAGAAATAATTTAGGTGAGTAAATTAAATAAAAATGTAAATAAAAAATGTAAAGGTTAGTAAATTTTAATAATGTTTTTTTTAGTACTTGAATTTAAAAATTGGAACATTGTATCCAATAAAAAGTTTTTAAAGGGTCGTAAATCAGGGCCACTAAATAGCTGCTCGCTCGAGGCGACAAACTTGAAATACTTGAAACTTGACAAAATTGTAAATTCTTTTCGATTGACGCTGCACCAGTCGAGAGGACTTTCAGTTATATTTATTGTTTTTTTTTTATTGCGGATGCAATAATTCTTTTTTGAGAATTGCATCGGGCTGCAAATGTCGGATGTATCCTCCTCCTCCTTCACAATCTAGTATCAATGCAAGATCGTTGTTTAAACACCGTTGTTTTCCAAAGAATTCTTCATTCTCATACGTTTGGTTGTTTCTGAATTTGGAGAACCTGTTACGTCAAAAGTGTCTTTCGATTTTAGTTTTTGTAATTCATTTTTAATCCTTTCTTCTGTGACTGGCCAGATATCAGTGCACTTGCACAATATTCCAGGAACCGAAAATAACAGTTATTTTTTACCAGTTAAGCTTGGTCTAATATTTTTTATTCCGAAATAAAAGTTTTTTCTGGATAATAAACAAACAGCTTATCAAAATTAACCAAATTTATTATTATGTGAAAAAGGACTTAAATAGCTTTTAAACAGAAATAACGAACGAAGGTTACCACCTCTATTTATATTTTTTTATATCATTTAATACTAAAGAAATTCAAATACCTGACCCAAGGTTTGTTCTATGGTAATTAATTAACATTTTTTATTGAAATATTTTTCAATAGGTGGCTTTGCTCGTTTAGACATTTCAGTTTTAAAGCTATTTAAGTCCTCTTTCATTTGATACCAAACTTGTTTAATCTGGATAAGCGGTTTGATTATTGTCCGGAAAGGACTTTTAGTCGGGAATAAAAAATATTTGGCCAAGTTTAACTCGTAAAATAAATAACTGTAACTTCCTGTCCCTTCAATATTCGCATTCGCAAAAGATCCGCATTGATTTTTGCGAATGCGAAAACGAACATTAATGCGGAAGCTCCACGGTTGCGAATGCGAATGCGAATATTCGCAACACCCCTGATCTGCAAGTAGTAAATGATGTCGCCGAAAGAGCTGTTCAATTAACACAAGATTATATCAGGGACGGACCCAGCAGCAGTTCTTGGGGGGGGAAACATTTTTTCAACATATATCGTGAATATCATACTAAAATAGTATGTAGTGAAGTAGACAAAGCACAAAATAAATGTTCAAAAAAGTGGAAAATTTTTGGAATTTTTCAAAAATGTTATTATATTTTAGAATTCTAGGAATTTTCAATGTTTTATACACAAGTACCATGGACAAACGATTTTTTCGTCAATTTGTGATGTTTCACATCTTTGCAGTTTAAGATAGATTTCAGAACAAATAAAATTCTCAAAATGTTGGAATATATTAAAACAGAGCTGCTCACTCCATAAGCACTTGTAGCACAGTTGTTTTTGTTTTGCCCTAAAGTATAGGCACAAATACAAACTTACACTTTAAATATAAAAAAAAAAATGTATCGCCCTCCCGTATGCCCTGACATATAAACACAATTCGTATGAAAGTGCCAAAGCAAACGCCCTCGCATATGAAGCTAAGGCACTCCAGTAAAATGCAAGGTTCCTAAAATAGAAGGTTACGACATGGTACTGTCAAAAATTTGATTTCCTCCAATGACGTAGTTGCGAAGTGAGTTCTGATCGGCTAAAATATTTTACGAAGAAGGAGAGTACACAAAACGTAGAAAATATAGTTGCCGTATAGCATATTTTAGGAATCCTAATCAAATCGGGATTTTTGATATAAAATCGTGGCAAAGCTTATTATAACAACATAAAATGTTATAACTTCACGCAAAACTGGATAACATAATAATATTCGTACAATAGTGACAAATGAAATGTAAATCGAATACTTATTGAAATTTGCTGGTGGTGTTATACTTGAAAGTGAGCAAAATTAGCAAAATTTCGCTACCGAAATTGCAATTCATCTTTAGACAATCGGTAAAACCTAAATTACCTATTTCAGTGTAATTTTTGCAATCAAAAATAGCGCACTTAAATTTTTAATAATTTAAAGAAACTCAAAGACGCAGAAAAAAGCATAAACTTCAACGCGAATTTTCAAACGGTAACTATCAGAGTTACTCATATTTGAAATAAAACTTAATGTATTTTTGACTAAAATAGTGTATTTTTATAAGATCATTTTTAGGAATTTGGCAACTCCAAAAATTAAGCCATCTACGTCATCAAGATGGCGGCCATGGCTGATGTCGTAACCTTGTATTGATGAACCTTGAGTAAAATGTACAAATTTACACAAACAATTTAAGAATCAAAAAATAATACAAAATATGTCAGCAATGAAAGAAATGTATATTATAAATTGATTTAACATTCGTATTTACTGAACGTGAAAACGGACTTTATTAAAAAAAACACATGGCGTTCATTAAAGTGTGGAAGCGCGAGATCATTTTTGCAATTTTGAGTGCGAAGCCAAAGAACGTAAATCTATAAGAGGAGACAACACGTTATAATTGTAGCGAGTGTGCACATCAGGAGCGTGCCTTCTCTTTTCATCCAATCACAAAGAGAAAACACGCTCCTGATGTTCGCACTCGTTACTATTATAACGTGTTGTCTCTTCTTATAGATTTACGTTCTTTGGCGAAGCGTACCTAGTGTATGTTGCGCTTTGTAATTATTAAAGGAATGACGAAATATTACTTGCCATTTTGTAACTTGCCATCAAAACTTTTGCAGATCCCTGGGAGCATCACACCGCGTAAAATTGATAGGATTGCAGATATTCTTCCAACGTCGGATTGCAGAAAAAATAAATTTCGCGACTTTGACGGAAAATGCCAATAAATGTGCGGCAAACTTCGCGCAAAAAAATAAAATAAAATTATAAATTAATGTTGGAGAAACTCTTATCTCCTGTCCACCCTTGCTTTAAGGTGCCCTCCTTAAATTTTATTGCATATTGCTTCAATGGTGCTATCATTTATTAACGCTTTAAAATGGGAATTTTATATGCGAGGAGTATCCCAATGATACGAATGAAAATGTAAAATTTGAGCTTGCAATATGTTGTAAATATGTCCAAGGACTCCTCCCACTAAATTTTGGGACTTTTCAGCCACTAGGTCGCTATCATTTCTTAATTGTATTTTTCACAAATATGTATGTAAAGACTCCCATTGCTATCAATTTTCATTCACTAATCGTACAATAAAAATAAACTTGTACTTTTTAGCTTCATTTAAATTACAAAAAAAAATCTCAGTGTACACATACATAAATTTTGTAGTTGTATTGTGATTTCAATGTTTTACATTCCAAAATATTCTCATTTTACCACAATTTCTAGATCTCCCAGATTTCGATAGTTTTTGAAATTTTGGAAATTATCCTAAAAATAAAAAATCTCAAGAAATTTTATAATTTCATAAAATTCAAAATTTCGGAATATTTGTTATTTTCTAAACCTGCGAAAATATTCAAACTTGCTGTGACTTTCGACTATGTAAAATAGTACAAATTCGAAAATACAACAAAAAAAGTAAAAGTTGAAATTAAGTAATTTGAAAATTTTGCAAATTCAGTGAATTCGAAGAAGTGTGTTATAATTATATGATACAAATATCATTTTTAAGAAAAATAACGAAATTTATCAATCATTGCGCAATTATGCGGACGCAGA
Organism: Rhagoletis zephyria; assembly: GCF_001687245.7. NCBI lineage: Eukaryota > Metazoa > Arthropoda > Insecta > Diptera > Tephritidae > Rhagoletis > Rhagoletis zephyria. The sequence goes on from NW_016167344.1 coordinate 8,658, forward strand.
TACGGCCAATAATTGCGCAATTTTGTAAGTGCTCACCATGTTACAGGAAAATATCACCCACGTGTGTTCACAGGGCGGCTTAATTCTTTTTTTCTACAAAAATATATATTATCGTTTTAAAACTGGTATTCGTTCCAAAAGGGGTATTTTTTCCTTAATGATAAAAAGATAATGTTTCAATTCGCTCGGCTCACGCACAACCCAGTTAATTGCACTGCTTTATTTTTAATATAGAGATCAGGGGCCAAGCAAAGATTACCAAAAACTCATGAAACAGAACGAAACAAGAAAATAAACGATCAGTATTTTCTTTAAGTTTTTCTAAAAATTACACTGTACCACACTCGGCTGGGTATTGGACCAAACAAATTTATTTAAGACATTGAGGCATAATTAAAAAAGTAATTTCTCCGTTTTTCGAAGTTAGCCTCCAAACTCGAGCTATGGGCCTTCGAAATTCGAAATTGGACCTTTGGTAAAAAATTATTTTTAATTACTGTATGTAAATAACTAAAAAAAGTAAAATCATAGCCGTGGTCCGCCTTTCGCTCTTATTTAAACGGTACATACTTAATTTTTTGTGTGCAAACTTATATTACAGATGCTATAAGGGGTCAAAGGTCAGATCTTTTTTTGTTATTTACATACAATAATTAAAAATAATTTTTTACCAAAGGTCCTATTTCGAACTTCGAAGGCCCATATCTCGATTTCGGAGGCTAACTTTGAAAAACGGAGAAATTGAATTATCACCCCACGTTTTTATACAAATATGAAAAATAATTTAATGATGTTATATTTTATTTCTGTGCCCATTTTGTTATAGCTCGTTATTTTTTAAGCGAGTTAAGGTATTTAGTATGCAATTATAAAATCTTCGTCTGCGGGCTAGGCATACGAAAGATATCAATCCCTCTAAGTTTACCTTAAAATGGTTCCAGGGATATGACGCGTGAACGTCTAACATTCTTGGAGGGGCCACGGCAGGTTCTAATATTTCCAACTCAAATTAATAACTTGGCCTTGATAAAATACCACTTCTCATTACTGTAGCAAATGCCTCAAGAGGTAGGTATGCATCATGAGAGCTTTAGATTATAAGGCCGAACCCGGCTCTCCCTTTTCCAATAAATGAAATTTTTTCTGTCAGTACGGCACTTATAAAATAAATCTCCATAACAAATTTAAAATACTTCCAGAAAATTTCTATCCTTCCAGAGATATGTATTAAGAAATTCTTAGTATGTATGGGACGCGATATGGCTCCTTTTTTAATAACTCCCATTTTTTCCATGAGCAATTACATTTTGTATACACAACTCCATACCAAGTTCCAGTATTCTTCCACAAACACTTCCA
>NW_016167344.1:10041-21708 GCF_001687245.7 Rhagoletis zephyria
CTTGACTCTTTGACTATTTTATCCTTTCGAGTTTCTAACTCATAAAACTTTAATCTGTATAGTTGTAGTAACATTGAACCACAAGATGCATTTTGAAGTTTTCTGGCAGCATTTTCATTCTATTTTCGCGAAGAAAAGCCTTGGATGTACTAAATGAGCGCTCGACGTAAGTTGATACAAATGGAGCCCAATTTAAATATGGAACGTTTGAAACGTTCATATTATCAGGAATAAGGGCGTTTTCCTCGCCCTTTACAATTTTATACACACCCCTTATTGTCTTCAAGCCTACGTTAGCTGAGAAAACGGCTTTGAATTTTTCCAACACCAATTTGGCAAGAGGTCCCTGCGCTTCTATAAGCCGCATGGGCATGTGTATATTTTTTAATCTTAAAAAAAAAATTTTAAATGCTATAATCACTTTTTTAAAGGTAGAAAAGGCAAAAAAAGGCAAATATCTTAAAAAAGGCAAAAAAAGGCAAAAAAAGGCAACATCAAATGTGTATACATGGAATCAGGGAAAGCTAAATCGTGGACATTCTTAATCGAATATACTCTATCTCTTTAGCAGAAAAAAAGGCAATTTCCATAAAAATTAATACGCGGAAACATCTGAACGGATTTGCATGAAATTTGGCACGTAGATAGCTTATGACCTACAGTGGAAAATAGGCTAATTTTTTGGAAGAGTTGCCACCTTTTAAAAAAGTTTAATTAAATTAATACGCGAAAACGACTGAACAGATTTGCATGAAATTTCGCACAGAGATAGTTTATGACATACGTTGGAAAATAGGCTACTATTTTAAGAGTTACCACCTATTAGAAAAGTTTAATTAAATTAATGCGAGGAAATTACTGAGCTGATTTGCATGAAAGTTTGCACACAGATGGCTTATGACCTAGATTGGAAAAAAGGCTACTTATTTAAGAATTGCCACCTGTTTGAAAATGAAATTTTGCTCAAAGATAGTTTATGACCTGGATTGAAAAATAGGCCACTTCCTTAACCGGTTTCCCGATCAGAACGAAATTTGGTACACTTACTACGGATTTCGCAAGGATGGTATTAGACTGCAAGTAATTCCGATAACTCAAGGCCTCCCCCATACAAATTGGAATTTTCATATTACATACACATCTCTGGAAGTATTTGTGGGAGAGAACTGGAACTTGGTATAGAGATATGTATGTGAAATCTATGTTGGCATTAATCGGTTGATTTTTTAATCAATTAGTTAATTCGATTAAATTCAATCTGATTACAGTTAATCATGATTTATCTTAATCTGACTAAACAACTAATCGTAACCGCGATTAAAAAAATTAATTTTTAATCATTAACTCTTAATTTGATCAAGTAGGTTTGGTGATTAATTAATTTATGCTGGAATTTTCCTGTGCACACAAAGCAAGTTAATCCGGTATGGCTAAGTCGTGTTTCCTCATCAATGTGAGCAATTTGGTGTGCATTTTCATTAAGATCTATATAGCAACAAACGTTTTACAAACCAGGTTTATAAAAGTTCCCAGTAGATGTATTACTAATAACAATAATTATATTTTTTTTTTATATTATGTGCTTTTTATAAGCGTAAAACACAAAATAGTTACTATAACTGGTGTTTGGTTTCAAATTCGGACAAACTAGACCACTTAATCAGATTTTGTTTTTAATTGGATTATCGATTAATGATTAAAATTAATTAATCGTAATCGCAGCCAGCGATTAACGATTAAAAAAATGTAATCATTAATCGTACAGTTGATTACGACTAATTAATTTTAATCGTCAAACGCGATTAACATTTTAATCGTTAATTTTTAATCGTTAATCAGATTAACAGTTTGCCAACACTGTGTGAAATCATATTCATACTCACGGAGAAAAATGGACGTTGTTGGAAAAGAGGCGTAGCACCTCCCATACTGACTGAAAGTTTCATATTGCATATCTCTTCAAATGTTTGGGGTAAAGCACTCAAACTTGGTATGGAAATACATATGTATGCATGTATGTAAGTGAAACTAATACCATACTCATGGAGAAAAATTAGAGCTATTGGAAAAGGTGATGTGGCAACTCCCACGCAAATTGATTTTTCTATGCTGCATATCTCTGGAGGTGTTTATTGCAGAGGACTGGAACTTGGCACCGAGATGTGTATACAAAATTAATTCCATACTCATGGAGAAGAATTTGCGTTATTCGAAAAGGGGGCATGGTACCTCCCGTACAAATTTAGTACAAATTTTTCATATAATGAAACTAGTTCATAGTTTTTCTCTTTTTACTTGTAATATAAAATTTTCTAAAATAAATATATTTTTTGATTGTTCTTCGTATTTTCTGTTTTTTAGGGCCTTATTTTGCTTTTTTTGGCAATACCTTTTTTTTGCCTTTTCCTGCCTTTTTCGCTATTTTGTTTTGCCTTTTTTTGCCTTTTTTGCAATACCTAGTGCCTTATCCTGCCTTTTTCGCTATTTTATTTTGCCTTTTCCAGCCTATTTCGTTACTTTATTTTGCCTTTTTTATAGGTTTTTAGGTCCTAAAAATCCGTTCCCTGCTGATAAGGTTAATTGAATATTGCAATAGGGGTATCGAACTAAAGAGGTTTAGGAAAGTTGACTATCAAAAATATGTCTGAGGAGGGTGCCACCTGTTTGCAAAATTTTATTCAATTAAATTGNACAAAAATTCATGAAATCCGTTCAGTCGTTTCCGCGTGATGATTTCCCAAACATCCAAACATACAAACTTTCACATTTATAATATTATAATCTTAAAAAAAAATTAGTTTGGTCCAATACCCAGAAAAAAGTTGATTTTGCCGTATAGTGTTATCGATATCGACAAAAACACTTATTAAACGTCGGCTGAATTATATAAGTTAAGAATAAGCTGCCTTTTTGCGCGAAGACACGACGAAATTTTGGAAAATCCAAATATTAGGATTGTGCTAAAATATCTGATGTCGTAGATACGAAATAAAAAACGAATTGTCAAACTATAATATTGAAGAGCTTGTATTTGTTTACAGCTGTTTTGTACAACAAATCTCGGCATGAATCCAAACTATTCGTATGGCAATGTTGTATAACTTTTTTCCTTAAACCTAAAAATATAATCATATTCTGAAATATGTAAGAGATAATCATGCGTACAATTAACGCATGAGTTTTAACCAGCCATATTGTTGTATTTTATTGATTAATTTCATATGGACTATACTTTTACGCAAAACTATAATAAAACTACTATAATTTAAAATATTTTTATAATCATTTATTAAGGAAAAAAAGCAAAGACAAAATTATGATATGTTGAAAGAACGAAAAATATGCCGAAAACGCATGCGTAAATTCTACGCAGATTATCTTTTCGGGGTTAAATGTAATAAATATTATTTTTTTTCTCAACAAGAATAAATATTTTTACCAAAATCTTCAACCATTTGACGTTTGAGCTTCGCTATAAATGCACGATCGTGTTAATGAATTAATTATTTTTCATTTACTCCAGAGAAATTGTTTAGCTTCCTTCTTAACATAAATGGGAAGTATCAATCAGTTGCAAGTTAGTATTATTTTAGTCGATTGCCAAAAGTCACATAATGAGATATCAACGAATATTCGATGTTTATACCAAAAACTATCATAAATTCATGAATATGGAATAGATACTTACCAGCGTCTCTTGTTACAGAAATTGTTTCTCAATAAATAATAAGATCCACAGTACACTGAGAAAAGAGTTTAGTTACGTCAACTAAATATGTTTTTCTCAACACATGATTTGGTTATAGTTACATTATTTGTTTATAATTACCAAATCATGTGTTGAGAGGAATATATTTGCCCGAATTTTTTCTGAGTGTACAAAACCAATCACAAAATGATAATCTATAGTGTTTTTCAATCAGCTGTAAGTTTTCCCATACCTGGGTAAACTTTGGACATAAACTGTGAGGAATGTACTAATTGATTAGTTCACAGATGGATCTGAATATATTTCCAAGATTTACCCACTGAGTCGCGCGTCTTTAAAAATTTAACGCTTCTAGATGAGGGCCTACTCAAATAATATGATACTTCAAGCTTAGCACACAGCTAAAATTTCAAACCCAAGTGAAATTTGACACACTTTTTCTATGAATTAAAATTTTCTATAGCATCCATTCATTATATATTCTGGCAATGATATTTCACGATATTCAGGGAAATTGAAATATTTTCGGATTTAAAATATCTCACTCATAATTTTTTACAGTTGAATATTATGAAAATGCATGTTACACAGTTCTGGGGGGGGGGTTACACAATTATGTCTTAATAAATCTAAATCACAAAAAAGATCTGACCTAAGTTTGCACAAAAAAAAATTAAGTATGTACCGTTTAAATAAGAGCAAAAGGCGGACCACGGCTATGTTTTTACTTTTTTTTTAGTTATTTACATACAGTAATTAAAAATAATTTTTTACCAAAGGTCCAATTTCGAATTTCGAAGGCCCATAGCTCGATTTTGGAGGCAAACTTTGAAAACCGGAGAAATTACTTTTTAATTATGCCTCAATCTCTTAAAAAAAATTTGTTTGGTCCAATACCCAGCCGAGTGTGGTACAGTGTAATTTTTAGAAAAACTTAAAGAAAATACTGATCGTTTATTTTCTTGTTTCGTTCTGTTTCATGAGTTTTTGGTAATCTTTGCTTGGCCCCTGATCTCTATATTAAAAATAAAGCAGTGCAATTAACTGGGTTGTGCGTGCGCCGAGCGAATTGAAACATTATCTTTTTATCATTAAGGAAAAAATACCCCTTTTGGAACGAATACCAGTTTTAAAACGATAATATATATTTTTGTAGAAAAAAAGAATTAAGCCGCCCTGTGAACACACGTGGGTGCTATTTTCCTGTAACATCGTGAGCACTTACAAAATTGCGCAATTATTGGCCGTATCTGCGTCCGCATAATTGCGCAATGATTGATCAATTACGTTATTTTTCTGAAAAATGATATTTGTATCATATAATTATAACACACTTGTTCGAATTCACTGAAATTGCAAAATTTTCAAATTACTTAATTTTCAACTTTTACTTTTTTTGTTGAATTTTCGAATTTGTACTATTTTACATAGTCGAAAGTCACAGCAAGTTTGAATATTTCCGCAGGTTTAGAAAATAAGAAATATTCCGAAATTTTGAATTTTATGAAATTATTAAATTTCTTGAGATTTTTTATTTTTAAGATAATTTCCAAAATTTCAAAAACTATCGAAATCTGGTAGATCTAGAAATTGCGGTAAAATGAGAATATTTTGGAATGTAAAAAATTATTGAGATTTTAGAAATTTTAATATATTCCAAAATTTTGAGAATTTTATTTGTTCTGAAATCCATCTTAAAATGCAAAGACGTGAAACATCACAAATTGACGAGAAAATCGTTTGTCCATGGTACTTGTGTATAAAACATTGAAAATTCTTAGAATTCTAAAATATAATTACATTTTTGAAAAATTCCAAAAATTTTCCACTGTTTTGAACATTTATTTTGTGCTTTGTCTACTTCACTACATACTATTTTAGTATGAAATTCACGATATATGTTGAAAAAATGTTTCCCCCCCAAGGACTGCTGCTGGGTCCGTCCCTGATATAATCTTGTATTAATTGAACAGCTCTTTCGGCGACATCATTTACTACCTGCAGATCATTAACAATTGCCAGCCCATTTAAATAATTATCATAACTTATCCACGTGTCAGCATTAGTTTCTAAAAAATCTTTACTAATATCTAATCTATCAAAAAATTTTAAGAATTCGAATTAATAAAAAATCAATATTATTTTCTAAATTTTTAATCTCACCATCTGTACTAATAATATACCGTTTGAGCGAATCAAATTCAGAATCTTCACAATTTTTTAACGCTATAACCGTTTTATTTTTAATGCTTGCTCGTTTGGAAAACAGCTTCCGAAATTTTTTATCAATTGTTCTGTATTGATAAACAACTTTTAAAAATTGTAAATCTAAATTTGGAGAAAGTGCTGCACGAGGCACTGCAAACCAGAAAGACACATAAATAAACACTGTAAATAAACAAATATCTAATAGATTTTTTTTCAGTTGTGTAACTAGTTCATAAATATCTCAAAATATGTAAATTTTTAAAGTGTAAATCGCCTTAGACATCCAGCGAGAATGATGAAAGTCTCCTGGTTTGTAAAATTTGAATTTTTCAACATCCATTGTACCAAGGAAATATTGACATAATTATAAGAGCTCTTTGTAGTCATTACGAGGTAAGATTGAGCACAAAAACTCGTGAGCTTTGGAATTTGTTTTTCCAACCTTCTTTAGTAATTTTTGAGGAATTTATTTCCTGCTAAACCATTCTTGTATTTGGTTTCATCGAGAGTACTCCAATTTTCCTGGAACTTCTTAAACAATGGAACATTTGGCCCATCAGTACCTGGTAATTTCGTAATAAAAGCACAATTCAAAACTAGTTCGTAAATGTGATGTCTGGAAGGTAAGTACAAGAGTTCCGTTTGTAATATTTGCTCCAAATTGAGCGCCGCTCCACTTTGACAACCCAGATTTGAGTTAGTTGTATCACAACCAACTGCTTTAATATTATCAGTTAGTCCCCATTCTTGGGCCGCGTTGAAAATTGTTTGTGCCTGTGTGATTCCTTTACCATCTGGTAATGCTGGTACACTTAATAATTTTTCTATAGTATTACCTCTAACTATGATTGGTACTCGGTCGACTTTTTTGCAGGAAAAATCCATCAGGTATCAACTTTCTATCCCATTGTATTACCACCGGCAGTGTTGCCACAAAAAAATTACCAAATTCCTCAAAAACAAATGAAAAATCCTCAAAATCCGAACAAATTACTCAACATTTTCTTAGTACAGATATGAGTATTGCGTACTTTTTACAGACATACAGTATGAAAATTAATTACATTCTCCAATTCAATTGGTACATTTATTCTTGCGGCTCTTGCGGTATCACCGTTATTTTGTATACCTTGCTTTGTATATAATATTGATGCCACTATATCAGTGCTCAATCTGGTCCTCAAGTCAGTCCTACACATTTTTAAACTACTAAATATATGTTATACTGAAGCATTAGAAAAGGGCTGTATTAGTAATGCAGATACTACAATGCGTGTTCTCTGCATTCGTTATCCAGATTTTGCAAGTTCAAAATAAGTTGAAAATATAACGATGGAATGAAAAAAAATTATCGATAACATTTTGAATATTTAGCAGCAAATGCAGATGTGCTTAAGCGAAAAACACCATACAAGCGGCTTGACAAACCAACCGAAATATCCCTTTGCTTAAAGCTATTTATGTTGTGCACGGGAAACAATATTTTTTGATTTTCTGCCGCCATGTTGACCTTTGATCAAACCGCTTCCATTGTGTATTGTAAAATCGCCCCATTCGCAACTGGATTTTCACCGAATGAGGACGCAAGAGAGAAAAATCGAAGAAAACCAAACTCTTTTACATTGTGCACCGGAAGAAAAAGTCCTTGTTTGGACGAGTCATGTTTGCATGGTGTATGACGAAATGGAAATAGTACCCTGCAAGGAAAGCTACTAGTTGTGAACTAGAATTCTACCAGTTTGCGTTTCAGCCCAACTAGTTTACGTTCTATCCTTTTTCAATATTAGCGACTGGTATTTTTAACATTCCGATGTCCTACGAGATGTCAATTGTCAGGCTATGCATCAGCATCTACTAGTAGAAATACTAGTAGCATCATACCAGTTGATGAGATAGTCTGCCAATTCATCCCCCATGAAAAGCATTAGTATGCCTTTTTGCTCGCGGCGCCCCAATAGTCGCAATGGCCGACAGAGCAAAGCACTCGCGTGGTATGCCTCAGGTACCAGGTTCAAGCCCTGGCGCAGGGAAAACTTTTTTGTTTTTTATATAATATTTCTTTTATTTATATTTTTTATTTAGGGTGTTTTTGTTATTCTTAAATTTAATTAAAAAAATATATATTTCTTTAATCTATTTTTTTATGGAAGAAGTATTTCTTCCCATACATTTGTTTCTTTTTTTTTGTAATGCAACTAGATTTTAAATTGTAAATTGAAATAATTATTTATCATTGATCGAAACCAGAACCAGTAGTCTTCACTTGACGCCACAGCCGACATTTGTAAGAAAAGCAATTAATTGCGTTTTATTTTAGGCTTTGGCAATTCAGATGTCGCTGAACGCTTAAGTTCTTCAAAAATGTCGAACTGGTAGGCACATACTAGTTTATGAACTAGTATTTTTTCTAACTGGTTTGGGTTTTCACTGCAGGGTACGTTTGAAGAATGTTTGACAAGCCGTTTGTGTGATGTATTTCGCTCTTTATAAAACGTCGGAAGGCTTTTTGTTTAAAAATTTGCACAGCGATTTAACAACTCTGTTGTGTAAAACATGGTTGCATTTGTTGTCTGCAAACACATCGAGATAAAATTCCTCAAACTAAAAATCCTCAGAAAATATTCAAGCACCCCTCACATTTTGAGGACTTACTTACAAAGTGGTCACACTGACCTCCGGACGTACTTCAATCTCACTAAATTCTCTTTTTAATCGTTCAGCAGCTTCTTTTCGAAATTTTTATCGATATTCATTGAACGACGTTTTGTTTAAAATTAACGCACTAGTGTCAACTCCCAGGGCTATTAATATATTATATATTGATATTAATCGAACGGAATTTCTATAAGAAATTTTGCAACTATCTAAAACAGCAACAACGTCTTCAGTCAAAATATTAATAGTTCTCTCTCATTTTTAGATTGATAATTTCGTCCTTGAACTTCAAAGATTGACAGTGTACTTTGGTGAGAAATAGTTGTAGTGGTCTCATCTCTTAAAGCTTGCTCACCACTCAAAGGAGACTCACTAGTGCTTTTAGAGCAGTGGTCGGCGAAAGTTAAACTGTGTCAGTGTTGGTGAAAACAATAGAACTGCTCCGCATGAGCAACCCAGTAGGAAATTACGATAAGTGAAAAAATTTTTTACTTATCGGTCCTCAAAAAAATATATATAAATACATATATTTAACACATACATATGTACATATATCGTCGGCTTAGAGTGTAAACCTGCTAAATCCGTTTTTTGGCAAAATTGACCTTTTGATGCAGTTCGAAGGAGTGGCGCTTCCGCAGTTGGCAAGCAAAAAAAATACGTCAATATAAAAATATAATTGTCAAAAATTGTTTGATGAGTAAAGCTGCTAAGTACAATCAGTTCAAATTCAACTGCTAAATCCAACATATTGTGCTTCTGTCGCTCGATTATTGTTCTATCTTAGAGTATTACTTTATACGTTTAAGCCAAGGTAATAGCCAGCGAATAAGCTTTAATTTTTTATATCTCAAGGAAATTATTGATACTTGTGGAACGAAACAGAAGGAAGATTATATGCAGAAGAGTTTTCCAGCGTGTGGGTAGATTTGATAGAAAAAAATTTAGTACCAAATAATAGTTCCGGGGAGCCAATTACAGTAATTTTTTATAGCGACGAATGCACATTTCAAAAGCGAAACAGTATTATGGCTAATGCTTTGTTATCCACAGCTATATATAACAATATCATTGTTGAGCAAAAGTTTCTTGAGGTAGGCCATACCCAAATGGAAGCTGATTGTATCCATTCCACTATCGAACGAGCACTTAAGAAAAGAGATATCCATGTTCCTGCAGAATACATTGAAGTATTCAGCTAGAAAAAATCCAAAACCATATGACGTAACTTATCTTAGTTACACGTTCTTCAAAAAGTTAACACAGTAGCATTCGTCCCGGTCGCGGCAAGGGTGCTGCTAAAGTAACTGATATACGAGCCCTACGGTATACGACCAAGTGGCGACATACATTTCAAACTAAGATTCTCCAACGAATGGCAAGTAATGCCGCAAAGAAAATCCCCAGTAGCTATTTCCTTGCCGTTTTTCACCTTCCGAATTTATACGAGAGTAGGCGTACGATTGCTCGCAGAAAGTATGAGATCTCCTTTCAAACGATTTCAAACGATTACTTCCTGAAGATTACCACGCCTACTATAACAATTTACCTCATGATTGAATAATATGTATCTTACTTTCTGGCATTATTGAGTTCCTACTTAAATTATCTTATATGTATCTTTTTACTATTAATTTGAGAGAGGAATACTTCACGTATAGTTACTAATATATGTTTTATAAACTGCCTATTTTTGTTGCAATAAACGGAAGAATAAATCTGTTGTATTTTTTTATATATTTATATATAATTGTTTTTATCTATTGAATACTATTTTAATTAACATTTAAATTGAGCTCATAATCGCAAAAAATAAAATAGAAACAATTTTATTCATACAAAAAACCTGCTAAATCCACTTCAATTTTGAAAATACAAAAACTAAAACCTGCTAAGTTAGAAATTCGCCAATAAAACCATAAAAACGTAATTTTTTTCATTCGTTCTGGATTAGGGCCATAGTACGCCGCGCGATTAACAAACTATATGTAGGATTTGCCCCTTAGACTAAGAGTTAAAGATATATTTTGTTTTTTGCCTCTACAGTAAAATATGTTTTTTGGTCGTTAGCAGGTTTACACTCTAAGGCGACGATATGTGCATCGCTCATTTACTATAAAAGTATCATAATCCCAAAAAAGCAAAAATCGGGCTAAGTATGCAAGAATGAACATTAGCTCTTTCGTATGATGTGTAAAAATTTCATAGCTGTAACGATTACCAGTAGCTCACTAGAACAAAGTCAGCCTTATCCTGAGTTTCGCCCGAAAAAAAAATCACCCGAAAAATGTTCATCCGCGTATAGTCAACTCACGGAAACAAATGATAAAGCTAATATGTATTAATTTTTCCCTTGGGAGTATATGTAAATTCAAAACTTTAAAACTGGTTTTCTCGAGTTTTTAGTTTTTTGAGTTATGAAAATATTGAAGTAAAACTCAAATAAAAAGTTTAAAAATCCATTTGGATTAACCCACGTCAAATATTGAAATTTTAAATAAAAAAATTTAAATTCATGTTCATCAAAATTTTCCATGTCATTAATTTAATTCTTTGAAAACAAAAAATTACTTTTTTCATTAAAAAGTCGTATTTCTTCTTCATCAAAATGTTTCCTTATGAAAAGATTCAAAATGCCTTTGAATAGCATATTCTTTATTTTTTAAATGACTTATAACACAAAACGTATTGCATGTCACCAAAAGCATTTTCAAGCATGTAATATTTCTCGCAAGGCATTTTTGCCTACAAGAAACAAAGCGCAACAGCCAAAACGATGTTGATTCGTTGCTCTCTAGCCAACGGCTAAACGATAGAGCGTAAGAATACGTGTGAGTTGATCTTCTACAATTGCGGTATGAAGCGCCGACCCAAGAATGATAGAATGCAAGATTGCGCCCATCAGAGAGGACGTCACACTGGTGCAATTGCGAGAGAGAAATGCCAAAACGTGAGCAAGAGTGGAAGAAGAAGAAAAAATGTTGCAAAGGAAACGTAAACAAGTTGCACAAGTGTGACGTTATACANCTACAAGAAACAAAGCGCAACAGCCAAAACGATGTTGATTCGTTGCTCTCTAGCCAACGGCTAAACGA
>NW_016167345.1:0-14817 GCF_001687245.7 Rhagoletis zephyria
ATACATATGTACATAAGTATGTTCATTAAAGTGGTCCAATTTTTGTATGGGGGAAAAAAATTTCATTTTAAAAAACGGCGCACACCCTTAGTTTTTTTTTCCTTTTAAAATTTTTAATATCTATACCAACTTTCAGTTTTCTACTGCTACTGGATCGCTGTGAAACTGGCAAAAATATTTTTATAAAAAGCTACTGTTGCTATGACAACTGATATTTTACTAGATAATTTATATTTGAAATGTTCTTTGGTTACTTAATCAATTGTTTGATTGCACAATACTTATAGAATAAAATATGAGCATCCTCTAAGTTTACACTTGGATACGTAAGGTTTGGTACCAGCACCTTTTTCGGCAAGAGAAACAATTTTGGAAGGTGCCCCAAACCCTATCTCGAAAAAAAATTGTTTGGACCACTCTAATGTACATACAAGCATAGTGCATACCGCATTTGTGGTTCGCTTTTAGCATTGGCAACAGTGGCAAGTCGCATCACTGCGCTCTGATACATGCATCTGTACATATGAATGCGTGTATGTATGTATGTATGTATATTCATCAGTTCTTTTAAACCGCCATTGTGCGTAAATTCAATTTTTTCGCGTAAATTTATCTCCATACTTCAACACTGCAACATTGTTTTATCCATATGTACATATGTATGTGTGTGTATGGGTGAGTGGTGTGCAAAAAAGCGAACGTCAACTTGTTACAACAAGGAGAAAGCGAATAACTCGACACTCATCTGCACATCATTATTTCCAATTGTTGATAAATTGCATTCGCTATCATCCTCTTTGGCGGCTGGCAGATTTTTTGCTTTCATTTTGCATTTTGGTTGCAGGCCACATATGGCAGGCGTACGCGTACACGCAGCGACGTTGGGCAGAGCGGCCTGTCATAGGCCAACCAACGCATTGCGTGATCAGGATTCAGCGAACACAATGGACGTGGAGTGGTGTGGAGAGCGCAGAAAATATAGTTTGTAGTGTTTTAAGTTTTTCAATTTTTTGTTACAAACAAAAGTACAATTGTGATTGCTTAGTTTATATTGAGTTGTAAAAAGTACGTTTAACAAAAATTTTCAACGAAAATAATTTTAATAACATCATTGAGCTTTGTACCGCGATTTGTTTATTAGGAAAAATGCAAAAAAAAACCACAAAGCTTAAGCGGTAGAAGTTATAGCAACTATTTTGCATATCATCGCATCTCCTCATCAGATTTCTTTTTTCTAGAATTTCAGCAGTGCCCAACGAACCCATTGTTCCTTTTAAGCGATAGTTTTTTTAACCTTAAGATCCGCCCCGCCTAAGATACTCGTATTTCAAAGGGCAGTTGGTATTTTTGGTTTTCTATCCGTTGAATGTAATTTTCTTCACAATATAAAAAAAGAGAATATCTTATTTGTTTTTTAATAAATCCATAAAAATACATTTGTTCCCATCTCACTTGAGGAAAAGAAAATTAAGGTTTGTTAAAGGTTAGATAGTATGGATATCCGGCTCATATTCCGCCATTTTCTCATACGGATATCCGGTTAATATCCATTCATTTTGTTATCCAGTTAATATCCATTCATTCGGTTAACAGGATGTTCGGATATTCTAATCAGCATTTGAACGGATTTATAAAATTGTTCTCTAAATCACCGAATCCATCGAGTAAAATAAATAATAGATCACTTCATTAAAATACACTCTCAATTGTTTTTTATTGTTAATTTGTATACTCATATAAACGGATGTCACAATCGTATATCCGAATATCAACACACTTTTTGTTTATCCAGTTATTCGGATTTATTTTTCAGATATTCTAATATCCGGATATTCAAAAAATCTGCAAAGAAAAGTGAACGTTTGCCGCCAAAATACTGTATTTTTTCTTGTTTCTTTTGCATAAAAAATGTACTCTGGGTGTTAAGAACCCAGAAAAGTCATAACGCTGCTACTATAGAGGGTGTATTTACACCCAATCACTTTTTAAAACAGCTTTTAGGAAAACATCGGCTTTTCGTATAATACATTTATATCCCCTTAGATATTCACAAATATGAAAATGAGAATTACGTCTAAACTTTTTGACAATTTTTCTTAANTTGTATTTTTTCTTGTTTCTTTTGCATAAAAAATGTACTATGGGTGTTAAGAACCCAGAAAAGTCATAACGCTGCTACTATAGAGGGTGTATTACACCCAATCACTTTTTAAATTAGCTTTTAGGAAAACATCGGCTTTACGTATAATACATTTATATACCCTAAGATATTCACAAATATGAAAATGAGAATTACGTCTAAACTTTTTGACAATTTTTCTTAAAAATTCTAAATTATATAAGAAATTGAACTTACTGGGTTGTTTACACCCTGACGATAGTAATGCAGTCTTACCATTTTATAAAAAATTTTCAAAATATAAAATTGTAAATTGTGCTTATGATCTTACAATACATTTTGTTTTGGAATCAGCAAAATCAACTAGTTATATAATAAACGCATTTCAACAATTCAAGTAATGGGAATAAGTATTGATACTCCTTTGCAGTATACATAAATCTATTAAACAAAATAACTGACTATACTTATCCCGCAAATAGGTAGTACAATTCGAAAATACAGTTTTGATGTCATTGGAAAGCTATATGTAAATGGTGTAAAAAAATTGGAGGAACCATACAAAACGTTGCATCAAACATTGCTTTTCCTTTTGAAAATTTCCCAGGACAACTGATTAAGTTTATAAGCAGCTTTAATCCCGCATAGTTCAGCGAAGTATGTTTGATATTGTGCACAATGAATGTGAAAAAAATCTCATGCGAATAACTTTAACTTTTTATTTGGATTTTATTCAGTCATGTCTTATATTTTTCGTAAATAGGTTAGTTCTAAGAAATGTGAATACAAAAAAAAAAATACGAAAGTCGTCTTACGATATATTTTCTATAATATGAATTGGAAGTTTTCCAATTTTTTTTTTNTGAATCTTTTTTTTTCAGAAACGTTTAATTTTAATTCAAAATTAGTTATATAACATTGAACTACCTTTGGTTATATTACAAGCTTTGATCGGTCAATGAATTTTCCAGATATTCGAACTTTTATGATCTATGTACGTTTTTTTTTCTAAATCAAAAACCCGTTACGTGGCGATATATCAAAATCTACACGTTGAAACCCATTTTAGCTATTTATATAATCACTATAAGGTGCTGGTTTGGAAGGGAATTGCAGCTGATCTACACCAAAATCACTGTTGACCAGTGTTATCTATTCAATTCTTAAATTGTGTGGATAAAGAGTATTCATAACTTTTTTGTAGAGGAATCCAACTTCCAAAAAAGAGGAAGAGCAATAAATGTATACCTAAAAACTCATAGAGGTAAAAAACTTAATAAAGTATTTTTCTTATATAAAATGGTATGACTGAAGAGCATTCGTGATCTTTATGAAGATAAATCCTACTACGAAAAGGGAATGCGCAATTTCTCTAAAAGTTTACATTTATAGAAGTGTATAAATTTGCTTCTTGCTGAATAATTACTAATCAAGAAAATTGATAAAATCATGAAATGGAAGAGAAAAAATAAAAATAAAAGAAGAAGCTTATAGAAATATATGTATCTAATGTAGAGCCTCATAAAACAATTTTAGAGTATATATTTAATGTAAGCCGTCGATATGTATTTTATACACAACCATTTAGTATTTCAGGTGGTGAATGGGTTTTCCTATTTAAACATTTAACGTCTCGGCGCCTAAAGAAAAGCAATTTTTCGGGAGGTACCACAAAAAACGACATCAGGCAGCATACTTTAGCACAAAGGGAAGAGATAAAAACTGGACCGGGGGACAGCTAAGCTTATACCACACCTGGAGGCTTGGGTTTAGTAAAAAGTTCGCCAAAGTAAATTATTGCACCACACAGCTTTTATGCGGTGGCGGGCACTGTTTTACAATTGATTTTCTATCAAAGTTTTCAAAAAATTAACTTCACTTTATTAAACAATATGATACGCAGGAGATCCGGTGTGGTCACTACTGATAAGCAGTATGTATTAACGGGTCTCGAGTTTGTGATAAATTTAATTCTAATAAAATTTTAATCAACTCGACATCAATTCAAACCCACTGTGCTACCTTGAAAATTTTTCGGATTTTTTTTTTTAGTGTCAGTGCAATTGCTTCACTCTGAGCTCTTTGCCATTTCATCAGCTTAAGCCAATAATGAATTGGTGAAAGAAATTTCACATCAGCTTAATATGAGTATAAGAAACTGCCAGGATTGTTTTCCTTTCCCATTACTCTCAACCCGATCTATAAATGACGTGTGTGCCCTGCAGCTGCATATATTTCTGGTATACATAATTGTTGTGTCGATTCATGTTTTACAGTAAATTATTTGACAGTTGACTAAAGTTTATCCTTTAACGTTTAACGTTTAAATATAAAAAAAAATTATGCATTCACTGCATGTCGCCTAATGGAAATTTTGCATATGTATTATTACCCATTTCTTGCCTTTGTCATGGTAAAACCATCGTGGGAATTTTTTTCGTTTTGTTTTTAGTGACTTTCACTAGCGCAATGCGCAAGCCCTTTCAGTTTCGACATTTTGTAAATGGTTGAATAAAGTTACATAAATTTTGTTTCATACGCATTTTCGTTGCCTTGTTCACACACAAATTTAAAGGTCAATAAGAAAGCATGAACAATATAAAAAAAACGATTATTACTTAACTGCAGGCTACCAATCATATCGAGCCTTAATCGTAATACAAAGTAAATGTTCACTTAACGGTCAGTTAACGAAAATTTGAATAAAAATACTTAAAGAAGAAAGTCATTACTACGGGCCAGCGATGTGGCCAAAGTACGGTTTACTATGCCAAGCTACCGTTTTAACTAACCTTCTTTGCTTTATTTAGCTTTGTTATTTTTGTAAATTATAACTGAAGGTGGATCTTTTTATCGCATGCCACTTTTTTGTAGCTAAATTTTAATAAAATGATTTTCTCTTCACTTTTCAAAATTTTATTTTTAATATATTAAAAACTATTGCATTAATTTAAGCTTCTGAATTCAAAGACATATTTCGAGTGGAAAAAAACTGAATTTGTTTTTGTTTGCAGCTTGCTTTCATCTGGCCAGAATTGCTGCTTTGTGCCGTCAACACGTAGCACACGCTTCGCCAGTGAATGTTCATATCGGTGAAGCGGCTTGTGCTTGTGCTGTTACAAAGTTTTTCCTCGATGTAGCATCAACCTTGAGTTGATGTTGATGGCAATAAACTGATTAGCTAATGTTTTAATGACTTTAAGTTAAAATGTCTCTCAACGATATACTTACTACATACATACATACATACATTTATATGTAATGCAATGCTTAGAAAGTTCGTCGCTTAAGTCTTTAGTTTGCTTAAGTTTTGCTGTTGGATAATCTTATCAAAACTATAATTTTAATCTTTGTATCTAACGGCTCTAAAGATTCGCGAAATAAAAACTTATATCTCATGCTCGCTGTTCGCATATATTCACAAGTATATTATATGTGTTCAAGAAAATTTGCAGAATCTTTGAAACTGCGACCTAGGGGCGGAAAAATGTTTTCACCAAAGCGTTCAAAATCGTCTGACCTTGGGTTTAAAATACAGTTTCCCTGCCGGCCTTCTAGATGGGCTTTTCCAATTTTCATATCACCAGAATAACAAAGACTGCCCAAAAACTTTAGGCCGTTCAATAACTAATGAAATATATTCTTGGGTTACCACTACAAGTGTTAATCCCCCCTCCCTAATATATTGTTAATCTACATTGCATTGCATTTTTTAAATAACTTTTGGAATTAATCATATCTTTGAAACAACAAAGTCCTTCAAAACAAAATCCTGACGTCAGAGAGAAAAAACAAAAACGCCACTTTTAATAAAAAGTAGGTTCCATATCCATTTATTTATTATTTATTTTATGATATTTAAGTTCTTGAAAAGTAATGAATATCTAAATCCCGGGACAAATTACGGGATACTGGCATTGTGATAACGACATCCCAATAAACCCGGAAGCGTAAAAAGCAAAACAATTTCGCATCCCTAATTGCCACTACATTAAGAAAGTAACAAAAAAGCTTTAACTTGGGTAAATTTGTTAAAAGTAAAATTATTAAAATTAAAAAAAACGGACAATAAACACGCCCACATCCCATATAACGGTAATTTTCGGAAATACGAAAACTGCGATATTTTAGTAACTACTGAAGATTACTCACTAAAAATTGATATTTGCAACAATTTTTAGACGAAAAATAAGAATATTATAAATTTTTGGAAAATGGGCGTAGCCACGCCCACTTATGGTTACATGTATATATCTTGGTAACCGCTGCACCAATTTCTTCCAAGCTTAGCACAGTTGTTGGGCCTTCGCACAGCATACCAAATGGCCAAAAATTTTTAAAATCGCTCAATAACCACGCCTACTTCCCATATAACGGTAATTTGGAGAAATACAAAATCTTCGATAAATCAGTAAATATTGAAGCTAATTTATTCAAAATTGATGCTTGCAACAATTCTTTACCAAGAAATACGTTTATGGTAAAATTTTGGAAAATGGGCGTGGCACCGCCCACTTATGATCACATATATGTATATCGGTAACCGTTCTACCAATTTGTACGAAATTTGGTGTGGTTATTGTGCTTGCCACATTAAAGCAAAACGTTGAAAATTATTGAAATTGGATTAAAATTACGGGTATTTAATGTTCGGCTCCACCCGAACTAAGACTTTCTTACTTGTTTTTTTTTTTTTAATTTGTCAACTTAGCAAAATATTTTTGTCTGGAAAGCGTATTTTTTGTTGGTTTTTCATTATTCCTCAGCCTCTCCTCATATATATGTACAGCATTTTCCGCTTAATTGTCCCCCGGTTAATTGATTTCCCCACTTATTTGAGTAACATCATGGGGGAAAAAAATATTGCATAAAAGATTCATGTAAATTTTCCCGCATAATTGAACCCGGCTAATTAGTTTCCCCGTATAATTAGTTAAAAGCAAGTGACATTTTTTTTTAACAATTATCATTAAAAACCTGAGGACAAGTATACATACTTATGTGCGAACAATAATAAAATTATAAGGTGCATTCCAGTATTCCTCGGACTAAAACTAGTAAAACTGTCAAAAAATAAAAATTCGCTNGAGGTGCATTCCAGTATTCCTCGGACTAAAACTAATAAAACTGTCAAAAAATAAAAATTCGCTCAGAGCGAGAGAGTAACAATGAAAAGTACGGGATCGCTTTCTAGTAAAAAATGGTAACTTCTGTCAACTTCAACATAACCTCCAAATTTTGGATGTAAATTTTTGCTTATTTTATATGTAAACACACTCAGCTCACACATGTAATTAACCAAAAATTCTTTCAAATTCATTGGAATCCACTTAAACAAATAATTAAATATTTTTCAACATGAATTAGCAGAGTGCACACTACAGCTGATCGTTTGACACATTTACCAGAATTTACCAGCAAAAAATTCTCGGACTAAAACTGTTAACTTCTGACAGAGAGAGAACCGTATTTACTCTCTATTTTGTCCTCTCAATAGTCAGAGAACCAAGTACGGGATCGATTTCCAGTAAAATCTGACTGATTCTGACTATTTCTGAATAGTCCGGACTCGTACGGGATCGCAACTATAGTTTAAAGACTAAAACCTCGCTATTATAATTTCCATTCGTAGTGTCATCAGGTATGTAACTTGAGAATAGAAATCGCTGCATCTTTTAGGCGCATCCATATTACATAGTTACATCCCGAGCTAATAAAACGGAGGTAATAAAAAATACAAAAAATTGTCATATATACCTAGTCTATTTACAACTGCTCGTAAAAAGAAAAAATAATTTATTTTGATAATACCTTCATTAAATAAAATTGCGCTCCACTGATTTCTTTAAGTGTTTGTACTGCTCATAAGTGACCAATGCGCATTTTTAATTTACCATTTTCAGCATATAACTTTCAATTTCACAGCAGCTGCGGCATTTGTGGCTGTACATAGCTGCGCTGCCACTGGCTACTTCACTTTCGCACTTTTCGCACAAATGGTAAACATCCGTTTACGGTGGTGCGTATGGATGCGCCAGCAACTGATTTCACAGAAATGTTGACGATTTTAAGCTGACCAGCAAGCCGGTTGAATGGTCGAAAGTCTGGTTACCGTTGGCCGGTGTGCCGGCTGGCTGTGCTTGAATGGATGGCATGAATGACAAAAGCAAAAACAAAAACAACAATAAACAACAAAAGTGGCCAACGAAAAACACACAGCGATCACAGCGAATGAATGCACTCAGTAAGCAGCTTGGAATTATTTGGAAAGTACATCACCGAAAGTTGAATTTCGCACATACTCAGATAGATGTACAAAATATTTATTTATGCTTTATGGCTTGCCATATTTAGTACCATGTGTGCGCTGGTATGTTTATAACCGCAATTATTTGCAGTTTATTAGATACTTATGTACATACATACATTTAATTATTCAATCGTCGTTTGAAGACACAAAAATGTCATTACGATTTTTTTTTTTGCGGTTTCATTAGATGAATTAAAAACATTGCCGAAATCAATTTCCCTACATTTCTCCAACTTGGATATTATTTTATGGTAAAATGCGGTCGTTGCTGTGTTAATTATAATGATAACTTTATTATGGCTACAAACACACAACAGTCAAGTGCACTCATAAAATACTTATTATTACACACGCCGACGCTCTAGATATACTTTCAACGCACGCAACATTTTTTTTTTTTAATTTTCGACCGACTTTTTTTCAGTAATTATGGCATTTAATTTTAAAAAGAAGAATAGCGTTAAAACGGCATTTACCGGCATGTGTATTGATCAAAGCAGCGCTAAGCGCTTTGTAAAAAAAAAAACCAAAATGAAGCCAAAATCAAAAAAAAATAATAATAATAAATAAATTTGCATACAAAATATGCAGCTGAACAATAGTACGAGAAAAAGGGAAAAAGGCGCGTGTAGGAAAAAGAAATTTTTGTTTTTGATATGTAAATCATATCACATAAGCGCAGACATTACTCATACATATGTACATATGTGCATATGAATGAATATATGTACATACATACATATGTGTGAACGGCCGCGCGACCAGCCTGAAGAGCCACCGCCCAGCTGCCAGTTTCGCCACAGCTTATTATCGCACGCAGCCGCTCATTCACCTGCAATAGTACATGTGCGACAAAAACAAGGAATATAGATGTATATACACATGCATATGTGCATACATACATATATACATATATATGGTATATGCATGCGTGCACATGTGCACATTGCCATTCAATTAACTTATGTTTGGATGCGTGTTTCTGGACATACATATGTATGTATATGTGTGTTGATATATCATAATGACCACCGCACTTCGTACGCAACGCGTCAGTGCTGATGCTGCTGCTGTTGACAATCGCGTTGACAGCAGGCGACAGCTAGAAAATAAGCATTGAAAAATTCAAAAGATGCCATAAAATGCGACACAAATACCATAAGCGTATAAAAAAAAAAGCTGGAGAAGACGACGACGCAACGACTTTCCCTTTTTCTTAATTAATTCATTATTAAAAGCGCAAAATTATCAAAACAAAGTAAGTACTACATAAACTGATGCGCGCTATGGCCACGGTCAGTCAAGCGATCGTTATAACGAGAAGGAAATTGCTTTGGAAATATTAAATACAAAAAATATTTTTGAAGTGAAACTTCTTTAGCGGCGATTGGTTGGTTGGGAGTAAATTGGCAAATTCAACGGAAATTGCACACGGAAATTGTGCAACGGAAATGATGCAACGGAAATGGTTGGGTCTAAAACAAGGGCTTCTTGAGTGTGTGCAAATGGTATTAATTTAACAAAAACACGCTAATAAAAGGTTAAAGAATAACACTTAGAAAAATACCAATACAAGAATGCAGGTAAAAGGGAGTACGTACATAGATGAAGAAAAGGATAGAGGCCAAGGTAAAAATAAAAACGAAAACAAAGATGCGTAAAGATAAAGTCAAAATTTAAGATCAAGATAAATTTAAACATTTTATTTATATAAGGGCAAAGGTGAAAAGGGGAATATGTAGATGAAGAAAAGTATAAACACAAAAGTAAAAACAAAGATAATTATAAAGAAAGAGATGAGGATGAGAATACCTATAAAAGGAAAACATGAAGATAGAGAAAGAAAGATTAAAAGAAAGGTTATTATAGAGAAAAGTTTATAGATGGAGACATAGATACTCATTCTGTGACCTATTTTAGAGATTTTTGGGATTCTCGGAACTTATCGATATAGTAATCGATATTTTTCAACGATTTTGTTATCGATATTTTTGTATCGATATTGTTATCGATTTTCCAACGATATCTTCGGAGCCTGGTATCGGTATTTTTATCGATTTTGTAATCGACATTTTTCAACGATTTTGTTATCGATATTTTTTATCGATATTGTTATTGGTTTTGTTATCGATATTGTTATTGGTTTTTTTATCGATATTGTTATAAATTTTACTACCGATATTTTTATCAAATTTGTTATCCATATTTTAATTGATTTTGTTATCTATAATTTTATAGATTTTCTAATCGATTTTGCTACCAATATTATAATCGATTTACTATAGAGTACAAAGATAAAAATTAAGATAAAGGAAAATAGAATAACATTAATGTAATTAGAACGAACAGGGGTAGAGGTAGGGATCTAGCAGATGTATGTATGTATATTGGTTATGAGACAAAATAGATATATAACGTAAGTTTCACTTCTCCAGTGTGGCCTAGGCGCACTTACTTTTTTTTATTTTAACTTTTATTTCAACATAGTTTGATTAAAAATAAAATATTTTACAATAACAGGGTTGAAATTTTTAAAGTTGTGTCCGTATTTTGTTTGCAAGTCAGATATTAGAGGCACTGTGCTACTATGATAGCACGGCAAAGTTTTTATAGTCAACTTATGTACAGTACTGTGTTGCCACGGACACATTTTTTTCCTACCAAAAGTAATTGAAACCCGCCAAAAATTTGTTTGACCTAAGTAGATCTTTTGTGCTATACCCTAATTGTAATCACCCCAACCTGAGGATATTTCAAATGTTAAGCACTTTGGAAGGTGCTTGTTACAAGTTTTTGATGGAGCAGACAATCGTTCCCCAAGGCGTGTAAGTCTGCTGTTGATGATACATGGGGTTCCCTCCACCATCCCAATTGAAATGGTTCCTTAATTTGCAGTGCCCTGTCAGGCAAAGAGCAAGGGTTCTATGACCCTCGCAGCTAAATTAAGGAGATTTGCTCCTTGCTTTGCAAGACAATCAGGCCTTTCGTTGCTTTCATGTCCCAGAACGCACCATAGCATTACGCTACTGTAGGCTCTCAGGTGCTTTAAAACCAGTTTTTCAGCTGTCCACAAGCCTTTTTGCCATTTGAAAAGAGTGCAAGGCCTTTAACGCTGCCTGACTATTCGACATTATATTTATTCAGTCCCCATTTGTCCTTCTATGAAGACATTCGCGAACACATATTCCGATTTCGAAGACTTCCTCCTGGAATATGGTAAGTAGCCGCCGGTATACCATACCTCGGACTCTTGGTTAAGCATAGTATTATCGTTTCCCAGCAGTCCGTTTCAGGAATTCTGACCTTATAATGTTATGTTATAGTTATAGAAGGATAACCTCTGTAGCATAACGTCTGTGAACTTGATAGCGGGATAATCCAGGAATGGCTTGAGAACCTCTAATTGCCCCCGAGAACTCCAGTTTTCATGCTGATGATATTAGACAGCCATAGGGTCAACAGGCCAGGGCCGCAAGTGTAACAACGGGAGAGAGAGAGAAATGTACTGGTGGGAAAAACTTGTCCCGTATATCATATGTGATTCCTTGGATAGAGAACCTGTTAACAAATATAAAATAATTAAAAGTAAATTAATAATATTTTTAATTCGATACAAAAATTTCATTATATTACAAATAGTTTGTTTCCAACAGCGCTCGCTTCTCGCCAGGCAATGGCAAACCTCCGATTGTATTTTTGTCACCAAAAAGGTGGTAATAAAATCTATTTGCCGTTCGGACGCGGCGCAAAACTGTTGGCCCCTCCATTTGTGTAATAACATCAAGACGCTCACCACAAATTGGAGAATATGTTCGAACAAACTCTAAGGAAATGTGTATTCGTCAAAATATTACTGTTATGTACATATTATAATATATATTTTTTTTTACTTACAGTTCTGTTTAAATCTCCTTCGATTTGTGGCGCGCGCCTTGATGTTGTCACACAAAGGTGAGGGAGCTACAGTTTAAGCTAGAGAAGAAGGGAGCTAGATTTTATTGTTATGAGAAGCTGGTTTTCATGGCATAAGTACACAAATGAATACAGACACATATTTATGTGTACTGAGAAAAAAAAATGAAATAAATANCCAAACTCTAAGGAAATGTGTATTCGTCAAAATATTACTGTTATGTACATATTATAATATATTTTTTTTTTAAGTGTTCAGTTTAAGCTAGAGAAGAAGGGAGCTAGATTTTATTGTTATGAGAAGCTGGTTTTCATGGCATAAGTACACAAATGAATACAGACACATATTTATGTGTACTGAGAAAAAAAAATGAAATAAATATATTTCTTTTAATACAAGATTTGGTAATTGAGAGAAATATATTTAGCTGATTTAGGGATGGAAATTTTTGAAAAATAATCGATTCACGATTCTCGAATCCTATATAATCTTTACGATTCACACACAAAATCGTTTGTGCTAACGATGTAGACGAAATGAGAGAATCGTGCTCTCATAGTAGTTTCCGAAAATGTAGAATCAATTCTCTAAAATCGATTGTTTCGAGCAAATCCTCGNATAACCGAATAATGTAACTATTAGCAAATCATGTATTGAGAGAAATATATTTAGCTGATTTAGGGATGGAAATTTTTGAAAAATAATCGATTCACGATTCTCGAATCTTATATAATCTTTACGATTCACACACAAAATCGTTTGTGCTAACGATGTAGACGAAATGAGAGAATCGTGCTCTCATAGTAGTTTCCGAAAATGTAGAATCAATTCTCTAAAATCGATTGTTTCGAGCAAATCCTCGATTCTGGACATCCCATCCCTAAGCTGACATAACTAAACTCTTTTCGCATATAATAAATTAAATTTTCAAATATAAAGAGTATGGTTGCATTTAGCTTCAACAAGTTGAATCATCATTGACTTAATTCGATTCGCTTTTTCTTTTTCAATTGAGTGTCGATGACTGCTAATGCATAGTTAAATAACTCAGTTTTGTCATCTGTGAAATCGGATCATGCCGAAATAGTGGTGACACTATCGCATGCTCGTTATCACGAACGCCGCTAGCCAACAAGCATCGTTTCCAAGCCCACGGCAATGACCACTAACAAGCTATGTATTTATGGCAGTGTGCATACACATGTATGTATATTTGTATATTTGCATGATTTGAAAACGTCATTGCACTTTGCTTTACACAAAAAAAAAAAAAAAAAAAAAAAAAAAAAAAAAAAAAAAAAAAAAAAAAAANTGGCAATTCATCAGCATCAGTCCACTTTGCGGTAGCAGCTCTTAAGACGCAACCGCAACCACTTCAAATGCATTCTGCTTGCTGGCTTGTTTGTATCCAGCAATTTCCATTGACTTTTTAATATTGCCTATGACTGCGCCGCAAAACTTTTTCCTCTGCTAACCTGTTGGCTTAGTTTTTTACATGAGGCTGATGAAAATTTATTATTATATTTCTTTCGCTTCGCTTTTTTGTGACACCATGCATGTCACGTGTAGCGAATACCAGTCTTGCATTATGCATTTAATGAATTCGTATTATATGCTATGTACACGGCATTGCTCCTATTGTAAATTCGTGTACTTTTATCATTGAAATTTTATTGCGCTGTTTTTTTGTTTTCATTAAAGATTATTATTTATTTTGCAGATATGAAAAGAAAGATATAGCGGATTAAGTCATGGAGTTAATTTTGATTGAGGGGACTGCTAAACACATATACATACGTATGCTATAAACGTGAGAGCGTAGAGAATTAAATGCTGCGAAACAGGACTGCGTGTCGAAAGTTTTATCAGAAAATAAAGCAGGATTAAAGTTAACGAAACTAAGATTTAGTGTGCATATTGGCAGAATATCCCTTCGTTAACAACATTTGTTCTGCGACATATTTTCAAAATCGGAGAATCTTCTAGCAATGAGCGGTAACTTGGCGAATAGCTTTTCACTATCAACGTTTATTCCGCAACTTTTTTTTTTTTGAAGAGAAGAAAGTCGCATTCAAACAAAGCTTTTTAATGAGCCATGCATTTTAAGTTGTAGCTCTAGCACTTCACGGCAAATTCGCATTTTTTAGATGTATTATTAAGTGCAGTTGAAGATATGAACGTTACAGTAAAGGACTATTTTTGAAAAATTGATTGTATACATTTTTTAGCAGCGCTGGAAGTTCTTCTTAGTAGGCTCCCTGGTCTATGCGGGATCATTTCCTGCATAATTTTATGCAGAAAAAATGAAAAATAAAAGCATTTTATTACGAAAGAGTCCAAAAAACGCTAATTTTTTACGGAGATTTTTAATTATGCTCCATATTCTCGATGTACTTCGATAAAAACAGTTTTGTCTAGAATATTACATAAATTAAATAAAAATACCTTCTCGTAACAGAAATAGTGCTCTTTCAA
>NW_016167345.1:15772-21705 GCF_001687245.7 Rhagoletis zephyria
TTTAAAAAGGTGGCAACCACTTAAACTTATTGACTTCCTGACAGGTGGCAACCTTCTTTGAAAATATTTTCAACAAAGCTTTCTTATCTTTCGATTGACATTTTTGATTGTAATATTTTATTTAAGTTATGAAAAAATGGGAATTGGCTTTTAAATAGATGGCAACCATCATCAAAATATTTTCTAAATAAAGCCTTCTTAAATCGCATTAGTTTGCCACTTGAATTGTAACACTTTATTCATAATATTAATTAAATTGAATTTAGCTTAAATTGATTTTAACCTTTTAAAAAGATGGCAACCCTCAAAGAAATATTTTCGATGTAACCTGCTTTTAATCCCCTTCGTTTGACGCCTACATTGTTTTCATAATTTATTCACCTTGTTAATTAATCCACTTGGAATTACTTATAGGTGGCAACCCCCTTAAAAAATATTTTCAAAATATATTGTTTTGGAAAATCTTTCGTTCTACATTTATGCAAACTTTTGTAATATTTTATATGAAATATTAATTAATTGGTTTTAAGTTTTAAAGAATGTAGCAACTCTTTTCAAGGAATATCATATATGTTAATCCCGGTTATAAGCAAAATTTTTTTATAAAAGCTATTTAGTGGAACACAAACTGCGTATTTTAATTAATTTTGCCAAAAGTTTTGAATAAATAATAAATGTTAGACTCGTAAACATTTCTAATCTGCTTAACTGACGTAAAGAAATGCATTGCTTGCATTCATTAGTGTTGCAGTGGAAGCAAATCTCCAGCCCATTAACTTCAAATACCTCAGGTTAAATGCACAAATAACCGTGAAATATTAATTTTAGAAAATATCCAGAAATTAAGTTAGTGTTCACGGATCAAGGGCCACGCAACTGCGTTTGCAGTAGTGATGCATGCAATCAAATACCCACCGCAGCGATCATAAATTCCAAATTTTTTTTTCAAATCACCGCCACAAAATGGAAAACTTTAGCAAATAAGCTAAGTGCCAAACGGGCGGACATGCAAATCGGCTATATAATCGTAAATACTACTCGTATGCGGGCGGATATTGCATAGAAGTACTGTGAGGAGTCCAAATAAATTGCCCAGTGTCGATGGCGGTGAAATGCATATACATATGTATATATGTATAAATGCGACAGAAAGAGTCTCTGTATAGGCGCGTTGTAAAAATACATGAAACATGTCACAATCATTCATGGACATTTACACAGCATTTACCAACACCAAAAAAAAAAAAAAAAAACGAAAATGAAAATGAACCCAAATATTATTCCGACAAGAAAAACAGGTAACAGTAACAATAAAGATTTCAAAATAGTCGCCTAAGTTAGCGCGAAGTATTAGTCTACATGCCGTGGTGTGTGCGAGGCGGCTTACAGCCGCGTTATTGTCACCGAGAGTTGACAATGTTACATGAACTTGTTGAATGTTGCATGTGATTGTGGTTTGGGGTTTACAATTTGCGGCGGCCATCGGCTTGGGTCAGCCACAAACCACAGATTCCTTACTTGTCCGCAAATAGAAAGAGCTGCATTTTCCCAAAGCTGCGCAGCGAAAGCATTGCAACGCGTGCACGTGCGCGTACCGAAGTACATATGAATGTACATACATAGATACATACATATGTATGCACAAATTTACAAATAAATATTCCCTGTAGGAATCGATTTTTTGTGTTTTAAAAGTGTTCACATTTTAGAGGCTTAGCATTATAAAGAGCATAAATAATTCTTAAAAACCATTTGAGTATGAGAGTCACTATGGGTCTTAGAGTTACGGTGACCATGCGTCCTGTTTTTTGCAGGACCGTACTAGTATTCAAAGGTCTGTACTGGGTAGTTTTTCAAAACAGAAAAACCTCAAAATGTACTAATTTTTTCCAAGTGTCCTGCCTTTGTCCCGCATTTGACACTTTGACATTTTAAAATAAATGGCGGAAGCCCTTTACTTATCAACATATAAGCAGTGTCGATAACTGATTGACAACTACAATGCATTCTAAATTTTATGTGGCCATAGACAATGGACGGCAATAAAATGGAGACCAGCACCACAAGTATCAGTAACACTGCTCTACAAATGTTATACTATTCGCGTTAACTTATAGTTTTTCAAGCATATTTTGGTTTGATGAACACGAAATAAGTACACAATTTTCTTTTCAAAGATACTTCGAGATTTTTTCGAAAAGCGTGTTTTTTTTTTGGAACTTTTCGGAGCTCTTCGTCAATATGTCATGAAGAGATCTCCTAATAGCGTAAGCGGTCTACAGTTCGAAAAGTATCGAAGTGCCTCTTACAAAAATATATAAATTGTGGCGTCGGCAAGAAAAAATCATTAAAAATCAACGCAAGTGCTTAGCCACTTAAAACTTGCACTGGTTTTATTATAATTATATAACCGATGTACCCGCATGTCCAGAATTTTTCCCACAATTAAGTCGGTACCTCATAAATTCGAGACAATCTGACCCCAATAGTACTTATCGAGTAGCTAACATTTTTAGAGATATCTTCCTTGCAGCGACACCTATCAGCCCGTTTTAGCAAAAAAACGTTCTCGCGTCTTAAATTCGTTCAACTTCATCGGGAACAGGTACAAAATTTTGTAAATTGTTTATGATGGTTCAATGGACTTATATATGTCAATTTCAAAATAAACGGCTCATAGACAAATGTGCTGAATTTAAATCCAAATGGACTTTAAATACAGGCTTTAGAGATATATCGACTCCAGCGCCGCCTTTAGCTATGGCTTTCCAAAATACAATTTTCTACTTGTATGGGTAAAACTAGTTTTTAATTTTAACTAAATTGGACTCCAAATAAGCGTTTTGTAGATACCTCTACTCCAGCGTATCCTATCGGACACATTTTCAAACAAAATATTTATTTTTACGCCACTAACACATACCCCGGGCACCTTAGTCAACGGCTGGCAGTAGTTTCTGCCTCTCAATGCATGCAAAATTGGTTAATTTTACCAAATTCAAACCTGAAATGAATTAAAGTGATTATTGTTTAATACTAACCATGTCATTGTCTTATTGTTGTTGTTAAAATTTATATTGCGATAGTTAACCTAACTCACTTATTTAATTGATTTTAATTTTTTATGTAAATTTTATGCAAAACATAAACTAATTACATTCGAAACCCCTCTTTCTCATAAATTACACCGTCCACTAATGAAAACCATAAACAAAACCAATAGGCAGGCGCATAGGGTGCTCCATTTTGCAATATGTATTGATTAGGATACTGGTAATCTTGTATGTATGTGTGATATGGACTCTTGCAACATGCGGTTAATTTTGTTAAGAGCCTCCATGTATATAAGTATTGAAATTGGTCTTACCGTAGGCGAGTTAATTTTCGATTAATTAAAATTTGGAAAAGTAATAAAACTCATTCTTTTTTCTAGGGACGCTTTTATAGTATAAATTAAGCATATTGGCATTTGCATTTAAAATTCGAAAGTTAATATCCTTTTATTTGCCTTTGCCAGCCTATCGGCGGCATATTATCATCGTATGGTGAACTTATGTATTTATGCTGGTTTGCTGTCCCCGCCTGCATGCAACAAAATTAATTGTTAATTTCCACTCAAATTTTATGCACTGAACTTCCAATGTTTTCTACTTTTTCACACATAACACTTTTTTTTTTATTATCGCAAATGGAATTACAGCCAATGTTGTTGTAATTGATAGTGCCATCAAACAGACTTACATGTGTTCATACTTACTTCATTTAAGTTAAACAAGAGACGCTGCTACTAACAGCCGCATGCAGCAAGCGAAACTGCGTCAACTCGAAAATGAAAGACTTAAGCGAGAAACCCGCTGAACCAGTCTTCACTTGCTTTGGCAATGCCACTGCCACTGTTGCTGCCGCTGCTGCTGCTGCTGCTGTTGCTGCTGCTGCCGTTGATACCACCAGCATTGCCTGCAGCACTTTGACACTGACAATGATTGTAGTGGCAGTGAAAAGAGCAAGAGCAGAGCAACCTCTGCAACAGCGGTTACAATGCCACAAAAACAAAAACAAAAACAGAAACAGAAACAGAAACAGCAGCGTCTTGGCGGCAACTAAGTGTCAGCAGAAGAGAAATGCGAAATGGTAATATAGGCAAATGTTTACTGGCTGTATGGTGCTTTTTTATTTTGCTGTTGTTGCCATATGGAGAATATGAATTTACGCTTATGCTGCTGCTTCTTGCACTTATATATATTTGTGTATGTATATGTATGTTTGCTTTTGCTGCTCTGGCGCTTGCTCAAGCCATTTCGCTGGTCCGCTGGCAATGCTCGCGTCTTCGGTGGCTGTGTCTGCCGCCATGTGCGACTTACAGTGACTTTGCGGCCGCTGCTGACGTTGCTGAAGAAGAGTGTAGTCGCTATATAAATTGTTGGGGCTATTGAAAAATTGTATCATTTCATCCTTTCACGTCTAAACGGCAACACAACCCGAGCAACAAATAATCTAAGTGGCAGAGTGGTGCGCTTTTATCGTACGATACCGTTATTGTTGAGTGTGGATAGACTATTTTTTTTAAGTTTGCTACAAAAAAAAAAACAAAAAAGAATAAATTGGAGACAAAAGAGAAAGTGCATTCAACCGAAAGTGTACAAGTTCAAATTTCATGTCAAAAACTAAAAAACGAAAACCAAATAAAAGGACTTTCAACTGAATAGTTTCAAAGCAACAACTGAAAAAAAATTTCGCAACAACAATTAAATACATAACGAAAAAATTTCGCGTACTGAAATTAGTCGACGACGAAAACCAAGCCAACAAATAACTTACAAATAAACGAAACAAAAGTGCTCGCAAAAATGTCACAAAAGAAAGCGATTTTCGGTGTTTTGTGTTTGATCACAGTTGCTGCCGCTCTGCCCGCCGAGGAGACGCGCGGTCATGCCCGCAACGCCATCAGCGGCGACAACGACATCATGGATAGCATCTACAGCGATTGCCTGCGCAAGGATTCCGTGTCGTGCGTCAAGTACAAGCTCTTCAACTTCGTCGACAAAGTGCTCTCCGCCCGCGAACAATTCTCGCTGACCGAAGGTGTAACGGTGGTGCGTTCACCCGATGCGCCCGTCACCGAGGCCGCACGTTCCATTTCCGGCGATGAGTCATTCGAATCGCTGGCACTTAACCGCATTTCTGGCTTCCTGAATACGCACACCATCAAAGTTGAATTGAAGGGCGCCGATATTGTCCAAGCCGTCAGCTCAACTGGACGTGCGCTCGAAGATGTTTCCGAATCGTTGTTCGGCGGTAGCGACGACCCCAACGCGACCGAAGAGAGCCGTGGCAAGAAGAAGAAGGCTGCCAAAATCTTGGGCCCCATTCTTGCTTTAGTTGCCCTCAAGGCCGCCGCGTTGCTGCCACTCTTGTTGGGCGCGATCGCTTTGATTGCCGGTAAGGCTCTGCTCATCGGTAAGATCGCCTTGGTGCTGTCGGCTGTGATCGGCCTGAAGAAGCTGTTGTCACAGGAGAAGCACGTCACCTATGAAGTGGTCGCACACCCACACCACAGCTCATCGCATTCCATCAGCCATGACTCGTACGGCAGCGGCTACAGCGCAGATGCTGGCTCCTCTGGTTCATACGGCAGCTCCGGTCACGGTGGCTGGGGACGCTCGCTCGATGCACAAGACTTGGCGTATGCTGCCCAAAAGCCGCAAGCATAAGTGCGCTGAAGGAGAGTGTAGCTAACGCTGACATTTGGAAGGGGCACAATATTTTGAGCTACAACCCAACGACAAACACAACGATTCGAAATACGATTTAGACAAGTGGACAGGCGAAGCGACCGGCAACTAAGCAACATTTAATGGGGCGTACGACATGACATGACGGATGAACTTAGGCATGTGTTTTCATATGCAATTATTTGAAGAGTGCGCAGCCAC
>NW_016167346.1:0-21702 GCF_001687245.7 Rhagoletis zephyria
CAAAATGTCTACTTCACCCTTCAAATGAGGCACGTGAAAGCAGTTGTTGCTGCTGTTCGCGCAACAATTTTCGCTCAGCGATTTTCTTTTGCTCCTCCTTTTGTTCGCGTTGCTCCTGCTGGTGATGCTGTTGTTGCTGCTGCTTTTTGCGATGTTGACGATCCTCGCCGAGGCCATAAAGGCCAGCAACGGCTGCCATTACGTAGCAGCAGCGGCCAACAAACGGCCAGTTGAGGTGATTTTTTACCAAATAAGTGTAAGGTATTACACTTGTTTGGTTTTATAATAAATCAGTAGTATTGTTGAAATTTTCTTAAAGCCACTATTGTGGATTTGGTACATGTTGCAACTTGAATAATATGTATTTAATTGTGGCTTTTAATAAAAATGTTTACACTTTAGTGTTCAATAAATAAAAAAAGTTGAATGAAAACACTCTACATACATAGTAATGCATGCAATTCGTTATGTCACGTAATTTTGTAACTTTGTGTAGATGCACATTTTAAATGCGTTTTTTTATCACTTATCTCATTTTTTTTAATTTGAATTTTCTTAGCTTACTATCCACATTATTAGATTTCTGTTGAGGCTGACTTTAGTTCGAAACAGAAAACTTCTTTAGATTTTATGGTATTATATAGACAATTTTTCATTATGTTACATACATACTCTTAGGCATTTAAGCAGGCTTTTGGTGTTTGTGAAGAGAACATAGACTAAAACCACACATCCTCCAAATTTTTTCTCCTTATAGAAATTGAAACATATTTTTTTTTTACATTCATGTAGCTAACCGAATAGCACCGAAAATTGTATAAGAATTGACTTCCGCAAAACTGAAAAGCAAGTATTTACTGTAAAATTGTTCTCTATAAAATAATTTAAAGCACTCTTATACTTAAGACCGAAAGGGCCCCCGGTTGGGGCTTCGTAATGCAAAATGTTGCTCTTTTATTAGTTTTCTAGTTTCATAGTGTTCTAGAATATGACAACCATATTCATAAAAAATAAGGAAGACTTTATAAATCGAAAATTTGTATGAATATGTCTATTTAAATATTTTATTTTTTTTTTAATAATTAAAATGTTTTATAAGGCACTTGGTGTAGCAGCACCTTTGGTCTGAGACTGATCAATGTGAGACGCTCTTTTTGTAAACTATAAAGCCTGAATTAAATAAAAACATAAGGCCTAATTACCATAGATCAATATTTCTAAACTGAAATATATTTCCCTTGCCGAAATATTTTATGAAATGATATGATTAATTGAACAATAATTTAAGGATGTTTTTCCTGAATGTAATTTTATGGACTTATCGAATTTTTAGGTAAAATCGATATTGCTCTCCCGATAAAATTTACGCACCTGCGAATTTCTTAATATTTATTAAAAATTTGGAACATCGTATTAAAAAATCATTTATACCTATTATATATATTAAAAACAATAAAACTAGCGAAAATATGACTTCCAATATAATTAATTAATTTTTTTTTTTTTACTTGGTTTGGGGTAGGGCGATCGCAATTTCGGTTAAAATATCAAACGTTTAATAATATAGCGCACTCAAGATATTTCTAAAAAATCTATATAAAAATCTCGAAATTTTTACGAAAGTTCGTTGATTTCATTTTAAATATTGCACAAAGATTGATACTTGGTTTTGTATGGTTTTTATTAAAGAATAAGTTGTAGTAATTTTTTGTTCTCCAACACCTTCTTAATTGCGATAAATGATAATGACTTTCATACGTATGACTTAATAAATAAAAGTCTGTGACTTTTATATTGATGAAAAGTAAAAGTCACTGACTGATTTTTATTGATGACTTTATGACTATTGTCTATATAGTGTCTATTCGCACTTTGCCAGTGTCACCAGTGTACGAGTGTCGGGAGTCTTCGGCTCTGCCAGTGTCACCAGTGTCGCCAGTGTCACCAGTGCCAACAGTGTACCAGTGTCGCCAATGTCACCAGTGTCGCCAGTGTCACCGGTTACACCAGTGTCTCCAGTGTACCAGTGTTACCAGTTTCACCAGTGTCGTCAGTGTACCAGTGTCGCCAGTATCACCAGTGTCACCAGTGCCAACAGGGTACCAGTGTCATCAGTTTCACCAGTGTCGCCAGTGTTACCAGTGTAACCGTGTCACCAGTGTCACCAGTTTCACCAGTGTCGCCAGTGTCACCAGTGTCGCCAGCGTCAACAGTGTACCAGTGTCGCCAGTGTCGCCAGTGTCACCAGTGTCGCCAGTGCCACCAGCATCACCAGTGCCAACAGTGTACTAGTGTCACCAGTGTCGCTAGTATCAACAGTGTACCAGTGTACCATTGTACCAGTGTCACCAGTGTTCCCTGTTGGCACTGGTGACACTGGCGATACTGGCCACACTGGCGACACTGGTGACACTGACGACACTGGTACACTGGAGACACTGGTGTAACTGGTACACTGGTGACACTGGCGACACTGGTACATAGGTGACAATAGCGACACTGGTNACCAGTGTCACCAGTTTCACCAGTGTCGCCAGTGTCACCAGTGTCGCCAGCGTCAACAGTGTACCAGTGTCGCCAGTGTCGCCAGTGTCACCAGTGTCGCCAGTGCCACCAGCATCACCAGTGCCAACAGTGTACTAGTGTCACCAGTGTCGCTAGTATCAACAGTGTACCAGTGTACCATTGTACCAGTGTCACCAGTGTTCCCTGTTGGCACTGGTGACACTGGCGATACTGGCCACACTGGCGACACTGGTGACACTGACGACACTGGTACACTGGAGACACTGGTGTAACTGGTACACTGGTGACACTGGCGACACTGGTACATAGGTGACAATAGCGACACTGGTACACTGGCGACACTGGTACACTGGTGACACTGGCAAAGTGCGAATAGACACTCCCTATAAATTCAAGATTTCAATAACTGATATCTAAGACATATAATATCAAAAACCCAAAATAACTGTTATTTGTGTTATTTATATAAAAATTAAAACTAATTGTTATTTTGAAATAAAAATTACAAATAAAAATTTATTTTCAAATTTGATTCTCGGTGAAAAAAGAAATCAATTGGTATGTATCACTTAGTTGTAGAAAATTTCCTTAATAGTGAATTTTTCAGTGACAGTCTTCATCAATAACTGTTATGTTCGGTTCCTGATCTTCATTCATCTGAGTACACCTACACAGCTAAGAACTCTGACACGCGAAGTGCTTTATACTTAAGCACATACAAGTAATTGTTTTTTATTATTTGAGAAGTAATTTTGAAATTAAAGCACTTATCTTACTTTTTACAATAATTGCTCTTGTTTTTTTGCTATTGTTGATTTTCTCTGCCTCCTTGGCGCCAAACAACGAAACTGTTTTTTGCAAATGCAACATAAAACATACTTCTTGCTATAGAATATAAGTAACTAGTATTATAAAAAAGAAAATAAAGTAAAGAAACAAACATTCTCTATTTGCTTTGTCTTGTTGTTCTTTCTTGTTTTCTGGCATTTCCCCACGTAGCACTTGACTTTTATATGCCTGCTATTGAGTGCAGTGCAGACAGAGGTGAGTGTTTTATCTTGCAAAAATATGCACAAATGTGTAAATATTAGATTAGGCATTTGTGTGCAAATACATATGTATGTTTGCTCAGTTGTACATATGCGTTGCATGTATATACGCATGTACCTAAGTATATATTTATATTCAAAAAGTAAAAGTACTTGCTGTTTAAATTATTAAAATCCAATTTCCCATCCATTCGCTTCTGACATAATGACACATTTTTTTTGCGCGGGCTAGCAGCCGATAGCTAGCTGGGTTTTCATGCACTTATAAAATAAATATTGTTTTATAGATTTATGTAGACTTTTTTTCTCTAAGACAATCTTGGTTGCATAAAAATAGCGAAAAACATTGGGTTTCTAAAAAATAAAAGATAATTTCACTAGGAATTTTACATGGCAGAAATTCTTTCGGAGATTTTCCTTTGCCAGCCGAGCGGCGACCGCTATTAGAAAACACTTTTTATACCCGAGCGCACTTGTGCACAAGGGTATTATAACTTTGTTCACGTAACGGTTGTTTGTAATAGCCAAAACGAATTGCGATATTTTAGTAACTACAAAAGGTTATTCACTCAAATTTATACATATCTACAATAATCTGTAACCGTTATGTGTTCGGTTGTAGCATTTTCGCCGAAAATTTGTAATATTTCCTATCTTTCAAAACCCTTCTTTTAAAATTGACTATCTCCTGGCCGGTAGTCTACAAATGTAGACATTAGGTCTATTCAATAACTTTTCCTGTAAGTACTTGCAGCGAGAGTGTAAAAGAAAAATAGAGAGTAAAATCGAGAGCAAGAGAAAATTTTCAGAGAAAGTTATTGAACGCAAAACTAGTAAAAACTTGAAACTTAAGCCATTTTCACACTTTCTGACAGTTAAGTTTTGGCGCGCAATTTTCTTTTTAATTGGGAATAGTTCCCATCGCCATAAAAATAAAAAACAATATACAATAGATTTAAATTTTTCATCCATATTTTCATTTCACTAATTATGTTTCATCAAATCATCCTCTTAAACAGTTTGTTTACATTTAATTTGAAACATAACCTTACTTTTTGAATCCTGCAAATTCCTGCTAGTAAAATTTTTACTTACAAGAATTTGCAACTCTCTCGTGTTATTACGCTCTCGAATTCGCTCTCTGCAAATATTTTGGGATATTGAATGCATTTCCAGTAAAAACAATTCGTAACAATTTTTGATATTAAATGGACCTATTATATAGCAGCGTGCGACAGTCTAATTTTTCCCACACAAAAACTAATATATACTCACGAAGCTGCGTTTTTAGTTTTTTTCTCTGACGTCAGATTTTTTTTTAAAGGACTTTGAAATTTGAAGGATATGATAAAATAAGAAATTATTTAAAAAATTCAGTATAATGTAGAATGACAATATGGGTACCAAATTACCAACTTATTTGGAGGTTTGAAAGAGTTGCCACCTGCTTAAAAAGTCAAATTAAACTTGGTTTAATGGAATCAGCTAATTGAAATATGTATCACAATATTGGTGTCAGATAGGGATGTCAATCCCGGTCTTTTTTAAGTCCCGAATATCCCGGGATTAGTCGATTTAAATCCCGGGATTGCTGGAAACAATTTATTTTGTTAGCCAATTAAATTTTTAGCAAATTTAGGGCAAATAAAGAATTTTTTGCAACCCTTGATGCTATAATTTCTTTAAGATCACATTACCATCAAAAGAAGGAATAATTTTGCTTCGCTCGAAATGGAATAGGTGATGCACTTATATATTTATTGTTTACTTAAATGTGTTAACTTTTTTATCATTACTTAAATATACTGATAATATCTTAAATTGATCTCAAACCGTGATTCAAAAAATTTTATATAGTTACATAGGCAGTTACTGCTGTACCAAATACAGTCAATTACAAAAATATTTTGCATCGATTTTTTTGCAATATTCAAAATATTTTTCATGGTATTATTTTGTTAATTAAAAAAAAATATATAGCTCATTTTACAACAAAAATCATGTAAGTCAAAATTTCACACTTTAGAGAAAGTTGGTTTAAGTTCACCAAATTATCATAAAAATATCAAACTTTTTAATCATAATTTTTACAAAAACTTCTATTATGCAGTTTTATAGCCCATTCAATTTAATACAATAAAGTGCAATTTTAAAGCTGCTAAAAACTCCCTTGATTTTTGAATTTTTTTTACTGACGATGTTGGACATTTTCTTCCTTATAACGATTTTTTTGTAGCAAAAAAAAATATATGAAATGTCGATGGGATGTTTTCGCAACTTCAAAATTGCGCATACATATAAATTTTTTTTTAATTAACAAAAAAAAAAATACCATGAAAAATATTCTGAATATTGCAAAAAAAAATCTGTGCAAAATATTTCTTTCAGTGACCGTATATGCTACTTGTAGTACAAAAACTATGTTATAAATTAATGAGGTTATGTACATACACACATATATGTTTGTAAAATTTTATGTTTGTTTTTTGTTGATTGAAAATACTGATTTATCGCCTTAATAAATATGTAAATGAATTACAATAAATTGTACTTTTTTTTTGTTATATCAATCTGATTTAAAACACTATAATAGGATGATCACAGATGGGTTGCACTTTTGCCTGAATTTCGGGACAATCCCGGGATCCCGGGCTTCGGTTTGAAAATATTTTGAATGGGGTTAAAAACATGAAAAGTGTGAAAATCTCCTATTTGTTTGGCTGATTTTAAATATTTTGACTTTATTGAAATAAATTACACGCAGAAAAAATTATACTTTCAGTGAAGCGGGTGAGCGAAAAATTAGTTTATTTTATACAACTATTTCCATTTTTAGCGTATAGCACCCCTTTAAAAGAGCCGCGACTCATTGCCTTGTCTGAGAATTTTCTATTTCCCATTTAACCACTTGAAAATTATAGTCTAGTTGAAATTACTAAATAAAGTCTAGAATTTGATGTCTACTCCCCTTTTTGCCTGCTACTTGTTTCGTTTCCGATGGTTGTTGTTGCGTGTTAAGTACCGCTCTATTCCACCCGCTACTCTTATTGTTATTTAACTTTCTGCCTTTTTTGTAGCATTAACTTTTGTTTAGTTGTTGAGCTTAGCTCATGTTTAATGCAAAGGCAAAAGTACCCAGTAAATAGTAGGCAACGAATGTAACAAAACAACAACAAAAAATGTTAAACTAAAAAACAACCGCAAATGATGCAAATGTAACAAATGTAGCAAAGCAAAGGCAGCAAAAATAAAAGGAAAAAACAACAAACGAAGAACAATAACACACACAACAACAAGAAGATACGCGTTCGTACTGAAATTGCAGCCTTTGGTGACAGCAATGGCAATGGCAATCGCAGCTGCAGCCCACCGCGGTTGTCGGCTTAAAATTAAGCTCGTTTTTATTGTTGCTTGTGCTTGCCGGTATCGTCCCTGTTGCTTTGACTGCTCGCTTGTTTATTGTTGACAATATTGTTTCTATTTCCCATTTCCAGTTTTTTTTGTTGCTTAAATAATATTTTCCTTAGATATATATATAGCTACGAGTATTTCCCTCATCCATTGTTGATGTTTTGGTTTTTATTGTTGCATGGAATTTTATTGTACCTACCCAGTTTATTATGTACTGACCTCTACAGAGAAAGCTACCTGCTGCTCACGTGAGTACCAACCACTTCTATTATATACATACACACATTTGACCACAAAGCCATCGCCACACTTGACTAAGAGCGAGCTATCCTTACCTCCAGTCGCGCCTAACTAGTAACAGTGAAACAGTGAGCTTCCGTAGTTTTAACTACATATTTCTAGTGAACAATCACTTTACATTGTTGCTTGACATCAGGAAATTTCTCTTTACACCAGTCTACATACACCCACAAACGTTCGTGTGCTGGTGTGTGTATGCGCCTGCGAATGTGTGTGTGTTTTGTAGGGAGTTAGTATGTGACATGCAAAAAAGCGGAAATTGAGACATATTTTGAGGCTGAATTTCAGTTACAACAATTTCCTGCCCACTGACTGGCTTCTGCCATTTTCTCTGCTTGAATAAATACATACATATTTATACAAATATGTATGCATAAACGGCACTTGATGGTTTTCACATTGTACTCAGCATTTTACGCGACCAGTTCTGAACTAATGAGTCACTAGTTCTTGAGAGCCCAATTTGTTTCCCTTCTAAGCATACATATATCTTAAATGTAGCTAACACGTTATGCATTAATCTGCTGCACATTCGAGACTAAAAGCCTAAACAGACAGCAGCGTTGATCCGGATCAACTAGGGAATTAACTGCAGTTGATCCGAATTAAGTCCGAGTTAATCCGGATCAACGCCGCCGTCTCTTTAACCTTTAAGACGAGTATCTTAATCCGCATTGGGTAATAGTGAAATTAGAGGGTGCAACAGAGAGGTTAAGGATGCCTTTAAAATGGTAAAATTAAAAAATTAAAATAAATGATGGGAGTCAAAAAAGTTTTTTGGCTTGACTCTTCTGGAAGCATTGACACGAAAGTAGAATGTTTAGTAGATAAAGCGTTAAAAAGAAACTCTGGAATTGCCATGGAAAAGTGCCCTTATATCAGCGACTAAACTGCGATGGGCTTTGAGATCGTTTAACCCCTTTCAGTTACCGGGTTCAGGCGGCATATATTTATTCTGGAATTGTGAGATATACAACGTGCGGATTTCGAGACTTATCGAAATATTGAAGCTCCTTCTGAAGCTTAATAATGCTCCAATGATTTAGAGAGAAAGGGTTGCATTCATATCAAAAACAGGTAAAAGCAGCAACTTGTAAGCTTTAGTTCACTTCATTTAATTAACAAGCCTTTAAGAAATGAAGTTTCTCTCATCATATTAGATAAAAAAATCCAAACTGAAAACTCACTTTATCAGAAATATTGCATTGAATATAGTTTTGGACATTAGTGCTGGAAGTCTAATTATGGAACTCAAATATTTGACTACTACTATTACAAGCAATGGCCCATGTTGCGGCAATGTTTCGCACAATGTTTCCCTCTAAGGCCAGGCTCGTCTAGAAGGGGTGTTTCCTCCCGGGCGCGCTTGAAATGGATCGCTTTATCGGTATGTATAAAATTATCGAAATTTATAGACAAATTGTATCGGGTCAGATCCAAGTCCTGCCAAAGTCCTCCAAAGACCTTCAAATATATTCAAAATTTTAGTCATGTTTTAGTGACAAAGCAGGAGGAGACGACGTGCCAGGCTAGAAAACCTCTCCAAGGCTCTTAAAAGCTAGAAAAAGGTCCAATTTCGAAAGTAACTGGTACTCCTTGTATTATTTGAAAGTAATTGAATATTGGCGTGGAAGATTTTTACACAGTATTCCTTATGCACATATATGTATATTGCTTTCTTCATGTGTAAAACAATTTTAGAATGAATTTCGAGTGTGACAAAAAAAAATGTAAAAATGGAATTTTTGTTTCACAAATCGTAGTCATCTTTTACACAATGTAAATTTTTTTTTAATTTGATATTCGGTATACTATCACAGATATGTTATATTTAAGGCCAATGTCCATTGCCTCTTATGTGAATATTCTACTTGAAAACTTCCCAAAGTTATATAAAAAAAAATGATTTTTTCGAGCGACAATTAGAAAATAAGTAATTTCGGTACTTTTTCACGCAAATAAACATTGCTAAAATATTTCAAATACTTGATTT
This sequence comes from Rhagoletis zephyria, assembly GCF_001687245.7. Lineage (NCBI taxonomy): Eukaryota > Metazoa > Arthropoda > Insecta > Diptera > Tephritidae > Rhagoletis > Rhagoletis zephyria. The sequence continues at coordinate 9,280 of NW_016167346.1, forward strand.
ATTTTTCATTGCACTTGTTTCTTGGACTCCATTGTTTGGAATAGATGCAGGAAGAATGCTTTAGCGCTTTTTTCGAACGAGAGAAGGAAGTTAGACTAAAAGTAACAACGATGAGATTTGCTAATACGTTCATATATGTACATATATTTCTGCATAAATAAATAAGAATATTGGAATTAGAAATTGATAGTTATTTTTCAACTTCCCAACCCACTTGGTTGTAGGAGTTTAAGCGATCATCAGCTTAGACCGCAGATTTCGAAAGTAGTTCGCATATTTATGTTCGTAAGATTAAAATTTAGTAGAGTGATATTGTTAGATTTGGCAGGATAAGATATAACAACCAAGCTTTAATTGGTTTCCTTGCAACTAGTAAAATTGTGGTTGCTTTAGCAAAAATAAAAATCTAGACTTTTAAACACGACTAAACCACTTACATTTATGCGACATTTACAAGTGTGGAATGTGGACATTTCCTTGAATACTCATTTGTTGTATGTATTCACAAATACACATAATATATAACATATGTATGTATGTACGTAATTCATTCACAATTTATGATTTCTTGCCTAGTTGTATGTTAGTAAATAAATATTGCCTGGTGTTATCTTCCGTATGTCAACACTGGAATTCGTTTGACTACAAATATTTGATATTTATGAATGCAAATATGTATGCACTAAGTATCAATGTATGCGGATTATATATTTAGGCCAACGAAATATCTTTAGTTATAAATTTGGATTACTGAATTACTTATCTATTTTTCGGTTTGATGTTTCATATAAATTTTTTTGCATAGAATTTAAATAATTTAAATGGTAAGAAGAACGAGTAAATAGCTACAAAAAGTACATATAAAATCTTAGTATTTTTATTTTAGTATTTGCTTTTTGGCCATTATACCTACATATGCACTTGTTTGTATAAAAGAGATTTAAACATAATGGGAAGCGAGTTGGTGATTCTTAAAGAGAGAACACTGCATTATTACGCTCAATGATGGATCAAATTAATATTCAGCTGATGAAGAAGGCAAATGGTTAAACTGGCTAAGAAACAACTTGCGGCGAGATTTTGAGAGCTGACTTCTAAAAGACTTTTCCAGCAAGTAGTTGTTGAAATGTTTTTGTTCTTTGCTGCCGATTAAAATTAAACATATTTATTGCTTTAAAAAGTCCCCAAGAATAATTCTAGTGCTTTCGAAAATATGACGACGCCTCAAGAAAAATTTGTCGTTATATTTTTCCAAATATTTAGCAACCATAGCTGGACATTGGCTAGTGATATATCTATTACAAATGATAATTGAATCCTTTTGTTCCTTATTTTCTCGTACTTGTAGATCAGCAGCGCTTAGCCAACTTGGAAAAGGTCGTTGCAGTTATTTCTAGTTTCAATTGACAAGACATATCGGGTGACAGCGAAGTGGCATCGTATCGCCTCCACAAAAATTATGTTTAAGTTAATAATGGATGACTACGCAATTCAATCTATTACAGTAGATAAGTCGGGCAAGGTTATATAAAATTTGCGTATAATTCATCCGGATCATCTCGTAAGCTTTTCATCGGCTTTTGGTGGATACTGGAATGTATGACATGATTGAAATAGCGACAGCTTGAAAAGGTTTTAATAAATTCCCATACATAAACGTACCCATTTTCCCCAGTTTGACTTTCCCTCATTCTCCGCTAAACAATTTATTTTTCTTCTTAGAAAGATTCAAACGCATTAAATGGAACTAATAAACCCCGACACACTAGTCTTTTCAGACGGTCTGTGTAGACTAAGACGCGAAAATACACTAATATTTTCAGACCGTCTGAAACCGTTAATGTATTTGTGTACATATACGGTATATAGTTGTGCTAGAAAGAGAGAAAGAGGTGTGTTTCAGATCGAAGTCATACCGCATTTATCTCGGTCTGAAATTGCTGTGGTAAAATAGTACTACTCTCTTCCCCTCTCACATATGAAAAACTGGTGGCAGATGGTCTGAAAAGACTAGCGTGTCGAGGCGCATTGATTTACAAGAGTTATATTTTTAGTTAATCTCTCACAAGCTGAATCAAGATTTTGGCTACATACGAAGAGAGCGAGCGTATGCGAGAGCCTAGTTTACGTACATACATTAAAGCATAGTCAAACGAGCTCCCAGTGAGCGGTGGGAAGTTTTTGCAGCGTGTAGATAGGGGTTGAGGAAATAGAATGTTTCACCTTGAGCTAAACTTTATTTGACCTCCAATTTGAGCAGAGCTTAACATATTAGAGGAGGTGAATCCCAAAATCAGGCATGGAAAAAATAATCCGAAGACTCCGACATTATACAGAATCATCCCGAAAAGAATCCAAAAGTTAATAAAAAGCTTTGAAAAATTTAGAAAAATAGACAGAGGATATCACAAAAGGTGCTAAAAAATTTTGAAAAGTCTTTAAAAACCACGAAAATATTTTTTTTGTATACAAATAAAACACACACACACATTTGGTCGTAGCCGAGTAGCCAGGTAGTCAGAGGTGCGTACTCACACTCGGCAGGACAGAGTTTTATTTCGCGCTCAAAAAGAGACGGGAAATGTTTTTTCTAATCCTCGATAATTGCGAGTGCCAAATATTTATCTTTTTGATAGAAAAAAATGTTCGAAAATTTAATTTAATTTGATTTATTTATTTATGTATAATTAAAACTCAATTGGCCTGCAGCATATTTATTGTATGCTTTTAGTAATTAAATAACAATAAAATTCCAAAATTCAAGGTACTGAAAAAATTACTGCCAAGCAAGTGATAAAGCAGTTCCGTTTATTTGAAACTTAATTACGTATTGAAATTAGTGGCATTAATTACTATGTCTCGTTTGAAAATATAAATTAGATGACATTTAAAATAGTAATAAGCCGAAAAATCAATTAAAAATTGCAGTCGGAAAGTAAACAAGCTCAAAAAAAAAGAACTAGGCGTATGCGTGCGTGTTGCCTACCATTGGCCGTTGGAGCTGAAAAAAATTAAGTCAGCCGAAACGTTAAGTAAATAAACGCACACTAAAATATTGAAGTATGAGGAAGTGTTTGTTTTAAAATTTGAAATTCAACATACTGCGCGCTGAAGCGGAATGGCAAAATACGTTTCGCGCAGGTAAATATTATGGCTGAAGCGAAAGTTGATAAATATTTTTTGTATTACACTTTTTACCTGTAGTGTTGAAAGTTAAAAAAACTGCCTAGAAAAAAAAATAGTAACCACATACGAAAAACCGCCGTACATCATCTAAATGTGACACATGCAAATGGAGTGGCTTACTTCTATTTGAATCCTTTCAAATTGCTATAAGAGGATAATGTAAAAAATGGAAATTAAAAACAATCTTTTTTTTTGTATTTAATTTTTTTTTACTATCAATTTTAAAGCCATTTTTCAACCATGACCCGGACGACGCGTGAATGGCAAATTAATTTCTCTTATGCGAAATGCAACAAACGAAGCTCGATGCATGCAACTAGGCGCCACACACATACATACGCATGTATTTACTTATGTAGGTATGTATGTATGTTAGTATAAGCTAATGCATGTATGCAAACAAGCACAACATATAACAACCAACATGAATGTGTGTACACTAGGGTATCCCAGAACTTAGGGAGTGATTTTTTTTTTCTAAGAAATTCGAAACGAAACAATCGAAAAACTAACGAAACTATGGGCGAAATGTAGTTAAGCTGCGTCTTTAGTATTTGACATTGACTTCAGGATTTAAAGGACTTTAAAATTTCAAAGATATGTATGTATGCATCGGAGTAGACAGAATGAAATTTAGAGCGGGGTGGGGGAGGTTAGGCGACAGGTATTAGAATTTCAGGGTAATTTTTTTTAAATATATAAGGAAAACCTGAGGCTCGAGCCCATGCACGTATGATTAAGTTAAAAAAAATCATTGCAATATAGAATACAAATGCGAGCACCAAATGAAAGAGAAAAGTCTGGAAAATTACAAAAAAAAAAATAAAAATGTTCGGTTTAGAAGGATGAATAAATAGGTTCTAAAACAAGACTTTTTATTAATTTAGGTTTCTTAAGCTAATGAAGTTGTAAGGACAAAATTCGAGTATTTGGTCGTGCGTATATTAATTTTTAAAATATATATCTAAAAAAAAAACATTGCAAATTTTCAAGGAAATTCAAGGACAAAATTTCAACTGGAAATTTTCGTCCTTACGCACAAAAATATTTATCTGTTTTAAGTTTCCAAAATTCTCTCTTTTATTTGATATCTATATTGTTATTTGACGTTGCAGTAAATTTTTTAAATAATTTTTTTTTTTTAATAAATCATATTTTTTAAATTTCAAAGTCCCTTTAAAGAGGCTAGTGTTCGCCCAGTGGTTGAAACTCAATTTAAGGGGAGTAAAGGTGAGTTGCGTTAAGGTGAAGTGAATTGAAGTTAGCTCAAGTGAGGTGAGTTTAGATAAGTTAAGGTTTGTTAGGGGTGAGCTGAGGTCAGCTGAGTTGAGTTCAAATAACATTAGTTGGGCTGAGTTGCAGTGAGGTGAACTGAGGTGACGGAACAACACAACATAACATAGTTTAAAGTAATGTAACATAACTTAAAGTAACATAACGTAGCATAAAGTAACATAGCATAACATAACATAACATAACATACCATAACATAACATAACGTAACATAACATACCGTAACATAACGTAACATAACATAGCTACTCAGGTCAAGATGAAAAAATTTGCAGGATATGCGTATGGAATTTTGCAAAATAAAAATTCTGCAACAAACCTAATGCACATTTGTCGGATATGTAAGTACACATGCATGCATGTTAATCGCTAGAGCTGGCTATGTTCCGTGTGGCATGAAAAATAGCCACAACTGGAGGTTTTAGTTTTTCCACATTTCGCTTTTTTGTGCTTCTTGTTTTTCTATTCTGTTTATAGAAATCGATAAATAAAATATACAACAACACTTGATAGTGCACGGTTTAGCTACTATGCTATATTTGTATATACATACATACACACATATAAATATTTGTGTATTCGTTAAAGTATGTACGTGCATATGTGTGCGGAGCAGAGGTGGCTGTGGCGGCCTTTCGTGTCATGTGCGATTCGTTCGATAGTAAGCGATGGTGCAGCGTGGTAACAGTCATTTTCATTTTAACTTTTTACCCATGTGAAAGTGTTCTATGTATTACAATAGCAGCAACAACAAATAGGATATTACAAATGGTAATAATATTATGTCCATATAAAATCCACAAAAGTTTGATGAACTGCTACATGACATTTGGGTATTTATCGTGACAGTAGAGAAACGAGCATATTTCATAAGGACATATAGATATATACATATGTACATACGTATGACATCAATATGTCGCCATATACTTAAAATATTTTGCTGATATCTCATTATTTAAATTGCTGAAATGTCACATTATTCCATACTTAAGTAGAGGACACTCGTTATTTATGTACAAATTTGGTGGCGTCCTAGAACCGAGAAATACAAACAAAAGATATTCTTCGTACAAAATTGGACATAGGAGAGCAACTTAAGGTATGAAGTACACACTTAAACATATTTGATATTTATAGAATATAAATAAGAGTGACAACTTATTACTGAGAAAAATTAAGTTCCATCGAAAATGTGAATTGGTATTATTTACCTTTTTTAAGTAGATACCTTTGCTTTATTTTTAGGCTTAAGGCCAGCATGATTTAAGTTCGTTATTTATCAAAGAGACTTTTTTGAAAAAATTCTGGAAGTTGTGTCACCAAATATTATACAGCAGTCAGGAGAAATCTTCCTGCTTCTTGCTGGCCCACAGTGTGGAAGCCAAATTTTGTTTGTAACAAAATCGAATAATCGAGAACGGGAACAGCTAGCGGTATAAATTAACAGCACTAAAAAGCTTTTAAGATAGAAAATTCAGAAACAATAATTCTATTGGATAAAAAAAAAATTAACTTGACCTTTGAAATATCATTCAAAAATAGGGGGGTTTTCAATATACTATTTCCATTTTTGACTTGAAAACAGTATGCAGTAAACTTTTTAAAAAGTTTTGAACAAATTTTTTGTTGTCCTTAAGTCAAGATGTCGGTTTCCGTGGTCGCACGTACCGAAAAACGCATGAATTTTTTTAGAAGTTCATTTAACGCTTTTGTAGGTCGAAAAGACATTAAACATCAAAAAAAAATTACTTTTGAAATTCAATGTAATTTCTTATTGAATGTGACCTGCAAGAGAAAAATTTTAACATTTTGTGTGTTTTGTTGTTTTAAAAAAATACTATAACTTTTTTTCGGATCCCTGCGACCATCGATTTTTAGGTGCAAGGAATGCAAAAATGTGTGTTTAAAACATTTTAAAGAGTTCACTACGTATTTCGTTTTGGGTTAAAAAAAGGAACACAAATTTAAAACCCCTACCTTTGAAGGTCCTTTTAAAGGTAAAGAAAATGTATTTTTCCTGAGTTCTCTACATTAAAAGATTTCGGTAGCTATTTACATTCTCGAGATATTAGATTTTGTCACGGAAAACTTTATATTTCCCCACAGTGCGGCACCTCTGCGACTGCTTCATTCACAAAAGATTGAATACTAAGCTTTATTGCAAAAACAGTTGGTTGTTACGGCCTTAGTTTGAAAGCTTACAGCAGAGAATGTAGGCGTCATTAACTCTACAACTTCTGCATTTGTGGAAAAACAGTTTTCAAATTATGCTTTGCGATACTACGTAGATTGTGAACGAAGACCATTACTTAATCGACGAAAATTCGCCAGCCGTTTTAGAAATTATAATTTCCGCCGACAGCTTTTTCGATTAATTTAGGAAACCCGAGCCAAAATATTGTAGCCTTAGACTCGCGAAGGCTGGCCAGAATAATAGAAAGTCCTCCTTCTCCTGGCAATTCCGACAGGAGGGATGAGGTAGCATTCCTAAATTTACTGCGATAATGTCAATCGTACAAGGACCTAACAAAACTCTCACCAGCATCGAGATCTGCAGCCTTGCAGCACCTTAGACTGCCTTTGTTCCAACCTAGGTCAGAAGGAGCTTGCAGTAGCACATATTCTAGTCTTCGCTCAGTGGCACATGTTCTAGTATTCGCTTAGCTACCATGACGCCCATCGGTCCGAGAGCCAACTGCTGCTAATCCACAATGTCAGTATGGCCTGGAACCAAAATGAGCTTAAACAAGTAAAGAAGTATAGGTAAGGACGAAACCGAACTTTATATACCCGGCGCACGTATTAAATATCATTGTTTCACCTTTCAGTAAACTGCATGACAAGCAAGAGTATTTTTTCCGATGTGAAACAGTTTCGATAATATGCTATGAGATACTGAAATAACTATAGCAAGTTTGGTGGAAATCGATAAGGGGGCTATCACAATATACACTTATATACAAATTTCATAACTGTTTTATTTTTGACCAAAATTCTACTTCGCGTACCAACTTTCGAACAACGTCTAACGTCCGGATCGGGAAAAAGTCAAATCCGACGATAATGGCCGAAAGAAGAGGGATGTTAGATAAGCTGGTATGGAGACATTGTTAGTCTTTTATCCAATCTAAACTGTACAGTTTAAACTGGTACAATATCCCGATTAGGGTTGGTTTAAAGTATTGCCAGCCTCAGAAAGCAACTCGAGATTTTCCCGACAAAGGACTGTTGTTTTAACGATATTGTCTTGTAAATATCGGTGAACCCATTAAGAATCGTTTGCGCCTTCCGTGGTGAATTCTAGCTCCCAGTCAAACATCTTCATCGACGTTATCGACCCCCTGTATATAACATGTTATTGATAAAGCAGTCGAAGTATTTAACTGGCGGTTTACGCCATGTAGGCCTCAAATGCATCGGCACATCGCTTGTGATAGAATAGAACCAAATAACTTTTTTTGCGAAATAGACAAAATTAAGCAGAAATGTATCTTCATATATGTATAATCAAAATACTTCCTTAGCAAAAGTTGAATGATTTTTCGAAAGCTCTAATTTACTGGCATTAGGGTGATACGATAAAATGATAACGATCTTGAAGGGAAAAAATCCCCTCGATACAATAGCATCGATACATCATACTTTGAGAGCGGACTGTAATTGCTGTAGATATGAAGAAAAATGTAAAAAAAGCGCACGGCCCAAAAAAATTTGTTGTTTCGAAATTACCTTGCCAAAATACTTTAGACTCAGAGCTGTATGGCAAACATATTTTCCTGGCACGGTATAATGAACACACTTGCATAAATAAACCAATCACGAAAACTCGTGATTGTAGTGTTTATATGAAACAGCTGAACTGCCAATCCTCTGTATGAGTTAAGATGTAGCGAATAGTGTGTTTACACTTCTATGACAGCCAACAAGCAGCTGCTGTAGCATTTAATCATAGCCATTGGCGATTGATTTAATGTAAACAATAAAATAATTTATTTTGGAACGAATTTCCGTCATCCCTTGTCAAGTTTGGTTTGCAGACAAACCGGTTTCGGCGTTGTGCCATCTTCAGTGTCATTTTTCGTAAAATAATTGTGTAGCATTTGATTTGGCAAAGCAAAGCAAATGGGCTGGGGTAAAATTGACACTTATGTATATATAGAAATATGTTTTACGTGGCAGAATGAAAGTAGGTTTTCGTAAGTAATATAGTAGCTGTTTTTAGAGGAATGCTGTGCGTAATGAAGTCGCGTAGAGTTGATAGCCGATGAGCTTGTCCTGAATGCCCTATTGGCTAAGAAAATTTTGAGTGGCCAAGAACCAATGTTATTTAGAAGTTTAAAATAATGAACTTTTTTAATTATAGATACTTTAAAATACATAAAAATTTAATATCATTACATTTGAAATATTCTGTTATGTTCATAACAAATTCAGAATGTATAAGATCTGGAAAAGCGTTTCTAAAAGCTTAAACAGACGGCATCGTTGATCCGGACTAAGTCGGACTTAATCTGGATCAACTGCAGTTAATTCCCGAGTTGATCCGGATCAACGCTGCCGTCTGTTTATGCTTTAAGCCTTTATTATGAACAAATTTTATCAAAATTTTAGATTTTTAGAAAGGTGGAAACCCCACTCAAAAAAAAAATAAATAAAAATAAGAACAAAAAATAAATAACGACACATATCGTAAATAACTAACTTCATAAATTAAAATAAATAAATATCTAAGCAGTTACAATATCTATTATGACTTCTCAATGTCCTCAATATGAAATGATCCGAAATAAATATCTAAATAAAGCATACAGGGATAAATAAATAAAAGGGTACGTGCTTCAACACACAAACTGCATCCATCGAAAACCGAATGCACAAGCAAATACCGCGTTTCTTGCTTGACTGCAGCGTGACAAAATATGTGAAGCATTGACATATGTACATATGTACATACTTATAAATACGTATGGTCATACAAATAAATGTGCATTTATAGCTATACCAGCACGTGCCTATACCTAAACTCAACTGTATACATACATACATACATTAGGTGTCCCAAAAATACCGGCATTCCTGGAAAATAATCATGGGGTTTTCGGGATTTGTAATTTGCACTGATGGCAATAATAGAAATTCGTTTTATTGACCAGTATTGGCTATACATATATCTTTTTTTATTTAATAATAATTTTTTTTTTTTATAAATATTTAGCTCATTATACATATACCACCGTGCGATAGTAAATTTTACACACAAAAATCTTTATATTCGCGAAACCATGTGCCAAATATATATTTGTTTTTGAAAAAATTATAAGTTAAGGACTTATATAAACTCGATAACATCCTTGAATTTATCAGCATAAAAAATAACATATTTGTCCTTGTGAATCCAAAAAATTTCATTTGTTTTTATTTTGCATTCTAAAGAAATCTCATCTTTCACCATAATTTTATGCTGCATTGCATTGAATTTTTTAAATAATTTTTGGAAATAACTATTTCCTTGAAATTACAAAGTTCTTTTAAATAAATCCTGACGTCAGAGGGATATATTAAAAATGCCACTTTAAATAAAAAAGTAGGTTTCAAACCCATTTACTTATTATTTGTTTCATGGTAGAAGAAAATAGAAGCAATTTTTTCGATTTAAGTTGTTGAAAAGTAATGCATATCTAAATTGTGATAACGATATCTCGAAAATCCCGAGATCGTAAAAAGCGAAAAATTAGCATCCCTAATACATAGTATATACCTATTGCAATCGGTATTGCAGAGAATTACGTATTTTTATCTAGTTATTCCATTTCGGTTTCTATTTATATTTTATTTTGTTTTTTTTTTCAAATCAACCAACAAGCAAAGACACTGCCAAGCCCATGCCTGCCGCACTAAGTTAACAAACATGGTTGACCAGCTTTTGCAATCACAAAGTACTCGCACATAGTTGTATGCCAGTAAGTAATTCTTTAACTTTAACAACGCCGTTGAAAACCCTGTTGAACTCAAATCAGAGCCAAATGGCAATAAAATCAAGCAAAAGAAGGTGAAGCAAACAAGCCAACATTTTGACCGAACGAACTAAAGTAAATAGAATAAAACAAAAAAAAATAACTAGAAATGTATAATGAATAAGTTACAAAAAAAAGGGAAAAAGTTTTGAGACAGAAATGCTGGTTTAAATTTTTTTAATGGCCTCCTTCCAATACGTTTTCCTACAATCTAAGCATTGAAAATAGTATTGTATAAAATTGGAAGATGAAATCGCCTAAAAATTAAGGATTGATTAAAAGTAAATAGAGAGAAAAATTCTGGGGAGTATAAAGGTGGGATTGGAAGAAAACGAGCAGCAAATGAGAGAAAGAAAAGCAACATTATTTGTAAAAAAAAAGGAAAATGAATAAGCAAAGTTTTAAGAGTTTAATCTTAGATAATTCTTAAGCATGTAAGGCAACTTTAGAGAGTGAAGAAGCCGCATAAAGACACCACTGTACGCAAAAAGAGGTTAGTTAAAGAAATTTCAATTCCTGCAATTATAACAAATTTCTGGGAAATTATTTTCTTCTGTCTCTTCCACAAGAAATACATGCAAGTCACAATAGCATTTATGGGGACAGTGCACGCATATAAAACCCATGAAGTTTATTGGAATATTAACTTTGATTAAAGCATGCTGAATTTAATGTATTTAAATGAAGAAGAAGTTCACAGGTAGATGGATTTTTGATCATTGATTAAAAGCTGTAAAATTGCAGTATTTATAGTACACATTAGGAAAAAGTAGCGCTTCAGACTAAATAGTATTGTTTCGAGAGGGGTACCTATGAAGAACAAGTTCTGAAATGATTGCTTTTTCTTTAGATTTCAAACCTTTTACTTGATTAATTCAAATAAATTTACGTAAAAGATGTGAAATTTTATGAAAAATCAATCGCTTAGTTTTTATTCATAAGGCCCAATCTGATACAAAAAAGATTATAAAATATGTGTTATTTTTCAATACGAATTATTTTTATTAATATTAAAAAATTATTAAATTATTTTATTTTTTACTTTAGAAACATATGAAATATATTTAGGCCCATTTTTTAAATAAATGTAACGTTTTAAAGAGACAAAATGTGTACTTTTATTCAAAGTAGTCTCACAGGCGAACGTTAGTATTAAAGGAATAAAAATAGGGTTAGTATTCTAGGGTTAAACAAGTAAAAAAGTCTAAGTTCGGGCGGAGCCGAACACTAAATACCCGGCGTAAGTATTAAATATATGATTTTCACCTCAACTCAAAAAACACTTCTGAGAAAAAAAATTAAAATTTTGGTGAATTTGTTTCTTTAAGTGTTAAAAAGAGTTTAAAATCTTAAGCTTAGGTTCATATGGTGTTTGTTAGGGAATGAACTGTATTTTAATTTAAAAATCTTAAATAATGCCACGGTCTTGGTTTTAAACTACTAAGGATTACATATGTATGTAAGTTAACAAAGAGATGTAACTACAGCAATAATTATGTTCGCTTACGTACCCGCATCGAGGTACTTAAGCGGGTTCTTTTAAGTACCCAACCCGCTGAAAAAAGCTAGAAATGTTTCGTGAGGTTTCGTTTTCGGCAATTTGCACCATATAAATTAATATGTACATATGATTTTTTTGTACATACATACATACACATGTACATACATATGTATATTAGAGTGATCAAATTTTTCCGAGATATAGTCGTTGGCACCATCCAAAAATGTTTCACTTGCCGAAAAAGGTGATTCACGTCTCTACTTTTAAATTTACAGGATGAACATGAAATTTTTATTTTTCTACTAGAAAGCAAACTAACCAAACCTGTTTTCTACGATGGAATTTTTCGCCCCGCATACAAAACTTGCACCACTCTAATGTATGTACTAGAGGTATACGCCGCCGGGCCACGCCGCCGCCGCCGCC
>NW_016167347.1:0-4874 GCF_001687245.7 Rhagoletis zephyria
TTTTACAGATTCATATTAAAAAGTTTAAATTTTGAAGAAAATTTGTTGAGTTTTCCTAAATTTTTATAAAGTTTGAAACTGTGTTTTAAGTATATGGTTTTGGTTAAAGCTTGGACAATATTTTCATAGAAAAAAAAACAAAAAAATTTAACTCGAAAAATATAAATATTAAAAAAAAAAACACGTGGGCACTGTACATATCTGTACATTCGCCTGTCTGAGTACTACCGCGTTTTTTTGGCTTAGCTGATGGCTATATCTAACGTAGCTTCGTTAGTACCATGTGATACGATTTCTAACAATGAAAGGTCCATTTTCACTGACAACTTCCCTTCAAGGTAAAATAAAACGAGAAATTTTTTAAACAACAGCAACTTTAACAGGTCACTATTTAGTTGGCTTTCAAGTGGACACACTAGGAGTTTCTTAAAACTATCTCTGTAGAAACTATCGGCATGTGGAAGAGAAGTAATTTATAACAGATCTCATCTATCACTATAAGGCTCTCGCTATGCGCGAGTTGCAAACGCTAGGCAAATGCTGTCTGTATGATGTAGGATTCACGAATAAAAAAAACGGCGAATTTTACTGTTAGGTTGAACCCATACCAAAGACGACAACACGTTTGTTCTTTACAATTTGAACAAGAGTCCATTACTTCTTATTATTCAACCCAGATCAAATGAGTCGTAACACGATATATCTGTCGTCACTAATTTGCATGGTTCAGAAGCTCAGTGCCATTTATAATTTAAGTTAAAAGAGCAGGAATTACATATTCATCAGAATTATACGTAATTTCAAACGAAATTCACTAAATTATTTGATTGCTTTCAACCTACACTAAACCCTACAAACGGTCGAAAACAGTTTTATTGTCTTGGAGCCTTTGAGTCGGCGTAGGCTAGAAGATAAAATGTCTTCTTGGCGACCGACAAGAAAATGATTTGGCATCTTCGGTGCGGGTTCAGACTTAGCGTGAATCAAAATCCAAAAGAGGAATAGGAAGGTATACGAGTAAACAAAAATGCCAACTTGGGCGCAAGCCTAACTGTGTTCCGAATAAAGGTCCGTTTCAACCTAAGCTAATACAAAAAGAATCCTGGAAAAGTCCTAAACGGTAGAAAAAAAATTTACAAAAAAATAGAAAGTCTCTCAAAACACCGACAAATATTAAAGGAAAATCGCAGAAACAATCCTGAACCGTACCGAAGAAAAACAAAAAAAAAACATCGCATTAAGCCATTAAACAAACCCTGAAAAATCTCAAAATATTTAATTTAATTACAAAAGCAAAAAAAATATGTGCCACAAAATAATAACAAAAGACTTTAAAAAGTCATAGGAAACCTTATTTCAAAATAAGAGAGGATTTTAGAGGCATCTTTGAAAAGCCGGGCGACAATTTTTGCCGTTTTCATTACAAAATCACAGTCTATGGCAAAATACGAAAAACCCGCTCTTTCGTACTAGTTACAAAAATATTCTATATGTACATTAGGGCGGGTCAATTTGTATGGGAGATTTTTTTTACTAAGCTCGTATAGCACAGAAAGATTCTAGATGTAATTCTAAGCAATTTTGCCGCAGAAACCATGGGTCTAAAATCAATTAAAATTATATGCTAAATTGTGAAAATAGGTTTCTTAGCATCTTGCTGTTGTGTCGTAAAGAAGCGCTTAAATTTTGCATAAAGGCATGCTATAAGGGGTTTTTTGGTATGGGGAATCCATTTCTGCACTTATATTTTTCTCAAAACTTCCACCAGAGGGCGAAACAGCGAACATTTTCACATTTTTATTCAAAAAATTTACCCGCCCTAATGTACATGTCTCGTGAGAATGTGTGACTAAAATAAAAAATAAATTTTACTGCCTCATTTTGTGCTTTAAAACCTTAAAAAAAAATATTCTCATTCATTCATTCCCTGAACAGGTATATTCTAAGAAAAGGTGTGATCATCCTTCGATTTCGGTGCGATCGCTCATTAAAAACAAGCAGACAGATCGCGAACAGACGACACATCAGGAGCAAATAAAAACAAAAAATCACCCCCAACCATTCGATAAGAAGCACAATTTTTTTCTAATGCGCCAACGCGCATGCGCAGTACAACCAAAACAAAAAGCTTCCATGCGAACAATAAACGACGATTCAGCGCTGGCGGCTGATTTTATATGCGCGGCACGTCTATTGACGCCACTTAAGTAGTAGAAAGGCAACTCTAACAGAAATTATAAATAAAAGGTATCGCCAACACCTCCGCTACTATTTACTGACACTGCCACTGCCAGCGGCCGCCCCAAAAGATGCTTTAGCTCAACCATAAGCTGTTTGCGCTGATGGTGTTTACCCGGTGACTCCTCTCGTACCTACGTGCGAGCGTACATTCACTGAGCCTTCTGATAAGCGTTTAAATGCCTGACAACCGCCTGACAGTTAATTAATTTTTGCCTTTCAATTGCACTTTGTGATATATGTACGCTTGTTGTTGGTGCTTTTTTTGTTTTTTAAATATTACAAGTATTATTGCAGCGGTTTGCGGCCGAACATAGATTTGTTGATACTCATATTAAATGTATTTTCGTTAATTAATTTCACTCAACGCACAATCTAACCGCCATACACACCGGGCAAATGCAGTCAGTGTATGCGTTTTAATTAATCTGTTTTGCGCAGAAGCGTGTAGATATTTAATAATAACAAAAAAAAGTTGCTGTTCCTTGCTGCTGTGCGAACGTTTGTTGGTGGCGTCATTGGACGTTCGATATACGTAGTTGTTGCTGTTGTTTTTATAGTTGCATAAATCCTCTTGAAAATGGCACTATCAACACGCCACGCCTCATTTAGCAATTAATACGCCACAACAAAGCGCAGCGGCACTTAATTCGTTTGCCGGAATAATGTTTAAACAAACGATAAAATCAACTGTTAACCCGTTGTTAGCCAAGAAATAGGCGCTAGTTGAGTGGGTTCAAGGGGACATGTGAAGGACATGTGGTTCGATAGGTTGGTTAGCAGAAGCGTCGCCCAGGACCCAATTAGTGCTGATGGCACCATTTTGGGACGCTTTATCTGGGAACCCCGATTTTACTTATGTGCTTTCGTGATTCGTCGGTTTCGTCAAGCCACTAGGATTTGCCGATGAATCTATTTATGTTAGGTTAGGTTAGCTATACCAGATCCTGTTTTAGCGAAACTATGTATCACTTATGATATGCGTCTCAATTGCGAATTTTAGAAGAAGATCAAGTCCAGTTTCGGGGATTCTGTCTAATCCGTCGAAGCTAATTGCTCCCAAGTATTTAATCTTTTTATGTTAGGAATGCAGCATTTGGAAATCTCCATAAGATTATGGATGGAGAATCTCCCTAGTGTATCATGCCAATGCTGGACACTCGCAGAAATAATGTAGGACCTCACTATCCTAAAGATTTCAGCTACGATACCGGAGGTTATACGGAAGACCTATTTTGGCTGCATGTTGACCAATGTCTCATTATCGTTGCTGACTACATCTTTCCTAGACCTCTTTATAAGTTCCTCTGTTTTTTGTTTCTGATAATTCAGTAATATTTCCTCGCAGTTTTTCAGGCTTGAGGGTTGTTCCAACGAGTATCAGCCATACATGTAAACTGTAATTTGATGAGTCTGACTGAACACTTTATTGTCGCTGCTTCGGACTCAACAAGAGATGCCCCGGTCTTATCCAAATCATCATTACTTCTTATTTTCGTATATGTTCCAATGACCGGGAACTCAGACGAGGATAAAGAGAGAGAGAGATGTCTATTGACTCGGCTGTGGAGCCTAACGTGCAGTCTCTGACTAGTTTAGCCTTTGTTACCGGTGATGCGAGTGCCACAAGTGCCGCTTGACAATCTTATGCATGTTTTCGTACCCTATCGCAGTTTTGTTCTAATACTCTGCACGCGCTCTCGATTCCCAGTACTGTCGGAACAAGAAAGAGACATTCAATGTCTCATAGAACACCCCCGCATCCATACCGTAGTCTAATTCGGGCCCGACAGTATAGATTTCAGTGAACATCTCCTCGACTATTCTGCCTCTACTCCAATCCCGTTTAGAATGAAACTTTACCTGAAAGTTTTGTCTGAAATCTCTCATAGGAGGTATGTATAAAGTCTGATTATTTCCCTTGATGTGATAAGCTTGTCAAGAATACCACTATGGCCGTGATGCAACGCTCTTCAACGGTCACACTCTTTGAGTGAATCCTATGGGAAGTTGATGCAGGATGACAGTGCCATATGAGTTCATGGAAAGGCTTTCTGAACAGCCTAATGTCTGTCGAAATGGAAGCTTGGTACCAGGGAGCCCTTGTTGAATTCTTCTTGACTAAAAATCTGATCTTGAAGAAGTCCTCACTGACGGCCACTCAGACAATTCGCGTTCACCGGTTTAGCCGCTATGTGAGAGAGGGTGTCTCAATTTGCTCTAATAGTGTGGCATAACAAACGTTGTCAATCGACGCTCACTGGGGCGGCTTCACTCAAAGTTATCTGGCTTTTTATAGTTTTCAAGGATGTAGTGCTTCTGTGCCCTTTACGGAAGTTCTCTTAACTTGAAGCGAGTGTAAACCGCACTGCAGCCGGTCACTATAGGAAGGGTGAGGTAACTGAACTCTTTTCGCCATCCGTCGCGCCTTATTATTCCGTGTTGTTCTTTCTTCAAATTAGTTTGAGAAATAACGAAGTCAATTATCTTAAAATCCCTCCTATCAGCGTCGACTTCTTCGATAAGTTTATTGCTTCCACTTTTTCGAATTCAGATTCCATTTGCACAGACCTTCCAACTCCCTCGTATACGACCATAAAGCGAGGTTGGCATTATAAGTGCCGATTATTTCCGTT
>NW_016167347.1:5300-21701 GCF_001687245.7 Rhagoletis zephyria
TTTTTTTATATTTGCTTTCTCAACTTCTTAGCTCAGGTAGTCAGTCCGTCCAGACGCTTTTATTTCTGCTAATTTTGGTTAAATACCCGTAGTTGTGTTGGTGATTAGCGCGCGTGCGCGTTGTTGCTGCCATTTTTGACTTAATTTATGCCACGCAGATAAAGCATAAAGTAACTTTATTAGAAATATCTATGTAGCTATTGATCGGTGAAGTAAAAGAGCAGAAAACGTATAAATTACAATAACAACAGGCGTTTGTAGTAGTGATCTCACAACCGCCGCAGCTACCAACGCTGGTGCTTATTGAAAGCGCCAAAATAGTCACGACTTTGAATATTTTATTCATTTTTATTCAATTTTGTCCAATTTTAAGCCTTTTCTTTATTTATTCATTCGTTTTTTTTTTGTCTATTAAATTATCGTACCGCTCCCGCTGCGCGCTACTTCGACAGTCAGCTACTTGCCTGCTTCACTGCCGATTTGTGTGTGGTATTCAAATTTATTAATTTGTTAATTCGCTGTTTGTCATTTGGCGGCTTAAACATTTCGTTCTGCAACAAAGCGTTTCAAATTTATGAGAATCTTGAGGCGCTGCGCTAAATGTGTAGTATGTATGTATGTATATCGGTAAGCGCTGGCGTGGATACATACAAACAAACATTGATATATTAATTTCAACATGGGAGCACATACATACACATATGCATGCATATTAGGGTGCTCCAAAAATGCATGTGAAAAAGTAAAGTCGGAATTTCAATGCTCCTACACCCTAGGATAGCTCGATACCGAAAACCCCCTGTTTTGATTTCTATTGAAATCAAAAAATATTTAGAAGTCGCTCAAAGCGCTCGAACTTTTCCATGTATTTTATATGGGAAAAAACATTTTGTAAAAATTAAAAAAAAGTTATTTTTTCCCATGTAACTCTTTGAGCGACAAAAATTTCAAGAGTTTTTAAGGCCCTTAAGC
The DNA here is from genome assembly GCF_001687245.7 of Rhagoletis zephyria. Taxonomy (NCBI): domain Eukaryota; kingdom Metazoa; phylum Arthropoda; class Insecta; order Diptera; family Tephritidae; genus Rhagoletis; species Rhagoletis zephyria. Next base: position 6,273 of record NW_016167347.1, read on the forward strand.
AACAAAGAAAATTTATTTTTGGTTTTTGTTTTTACCAATAAAAATTTATTGAATATGAATTAAAATTAAATAAATATATATATATATATTTTTTTTTATATAAAAAAAATACTAAATTAAAATTAAATTAATTAATTTGAAATCTTTGCTATGCATGGAATAAAGGAAAATATTTGCAGTTTAAAAAATGTACCACCTTCGCTCAACACCTCAAAAATATGTGGTCCGAAAGAAATAAACTACATAGTTTGCGCGTTGAGCGACCTCTAAATATTTTTTAATTGCAAAACAAAAAATTTGGGTATATTTTTTGGAGTATAGAACAATCCTAGGGGGGCGAGCATTAAAATTCCCACTTTACTTTTTAGGACCGCTCTAATGTATAGTACATACATACGTTGATGGGTCTCAAACTGGTATGAAAACATAAGTTTTCGAAAAATTCGGGGAACAGCCTGCCTTTCATGCAACTCTAATATAGAAATAACTATATATGGCCAGTTTTAGCTTAATACATACATAGATACATATGTATATTAAAGTTAACCGGCCACTCAAATGCTTAACAATTTCCCTTTTGATTGTACCAACATCCGAGGTTTTCTGCAGCACGACTGCCTCGAGGTATTAAGGTGTTACGAATGGTTCAGCTTCACAATTTCGAGGAAAGCAAGTCCTTATCAGGGAGTTACAACTTGGCTTGCCCGCCAATTGATGATATTTGGCAGCGTGCTGAAATTCCAACTCATCGCCAAAATTCGCGCGTTAGAAAGTAAAGAAAGCTTTATGAGAAGTATGCATGGATTTATATTAGATTGAAAAAAATTTGGAGCCGCCAAGGTGATATTCGCGAAGCCTCTCAAATTGATATACCGAAACTCTTTGACGTATGTAGCTACAGCGGATGCAAATGGCAGGACATTTCTACAGAAACAAAGGGAAGGGGTCCAGTGAAGGTAAAGGCAAGAGTGTGAGCAGAAGGCGAAAAATCAATACAAGAAAAGAGCGATCAAACACTTACGACCGGTTTCACGGCAGAAATTTAAGTGAAAAATATTTTTTTATGTTTCGTGCTCTAACCGCCAAAATAACATACGCGACATTTCTTTCAAATTTTTCTTTTTGATGCAGAAATATTCCTAGAGCATCTAGATGCATTTTTGCATCAAAAAGAAAATTAAAGTTACGACTTTGTTTGTTTGATTAAAAAATATAACCAAACGCTTAACAAAGATAAAGAATAAAAACAGACAACAGTTTCCTGACCCTGAAAAAGCAGCGCTACTTAACTAGAATTAAGATTTTGTACATTAATATGATCTTCATAGCAAACATTTTAATTTAATTGCGAAAATTTGATTTCTACTTTCCCGATGAAATTTTAATTAAAAAAAAATAAAAAAAATAAAAATAAAAATATTCCGACGAACTGATAACCTCCTCCTGTTTTGGAAGTCGGTTAAAAATGGCATAGTTTTTTCGGACCACCTTAATGTACATACATGCGCACTAATTTATGCATACATATATCCAGACATTATTTATGTAGCCGCTTTTGTGCTTCAGTAAGTTTTTATTCACCTTTGCTGCCGTTTTTTATTTTTATTATTTATTTATTCTTTATTTTTTTCATTGCTGCCGTACAATGATTTCACGCACCTTCTCTGCTCACAGCTAAAGTTATTTAAATATTTTAAGTACATAATAAACAAATTCTCTTGCACAGCTTGGTTGGTGCGGATTTCGGCGCTCGTACACTGGTCTTAGTCGTATTTGGCTGTTTGAGTAGGTGCGCTGCTGAAAACTTAGCAAATTGCCGGTTTCGGTCAAAAATAAATTTCAATTTTTTATCGTACTCTTTTTCCGCTCATTTTAGTCGCATGTTTCACACGCTTTGATTTCAGTTCATATTAGCGTTTTTAATTATTCAAGAAAAGAAAAAAAAAACAAAAGGCAATAATTTATTGCGTCTTACACGAGTATCTATTCATAATGAAATATTTTTTTTCTAAATCGCCTTAAAATAATTAGCTAATCGCTTTATGATGTAATAGTCAGATGAAATATGTGAGAAGTTGCTAAATGCTTTTCACTGATTCGGAAAAAGAAGCTATTAAATTATTTTTAACACTTAGCCATGAATGTTTCTGATTATGTCAGGGACTTAATGGGATTATTTATATGTAATATTTATTTAATGTTGGGCAACCCATTATAAAATTTGTTTAACCCTCTTTATTGTTTTCTTTTCGTTATAATTTTTTTATTTATTTTTTTTTGAAGTAGTGCAATTTTTCACCGAAATTACTTCTATTATGCAGTTTAAGCCCTTTGAGCTGCTCTTTTAAATAGTTAAATTGTTTTCAGAAGACAACGCCACAAAGCGAATATGATTCCTATGAGCGCTGTCGTATCGCCACCGTTATCAATATTAGGTTATCTCTATTGCTCTCCTCCATCGTTGAAATGAAACACACTTAACAACAGCCAGTTGCACGAAAGCAAGTTAAACCGCGGCGGTCGTCATGTGCCCGTTGTGATACCGTAACAAAGGTTTTGTATGTATATTACGAGTGTCTGTTGCTGTCGATATTCGATCGTTTTTCTAGTTTTTTTTTTTTAAGGGTCTCGAAAGTTTCCTTTAAGGCCAGTATGCAGCTCTCAAGAAAATCGAAAACTTCATATAAAATGACGTACAAGAAATGGCTAAGAAATTTTCTTGTGTCAAATTTCCTTAAGGCAGTACGCAGTTCATAAGAAATTTGCTACGCTTAATACTAAAGTTTTCTAACGTTTTTTTTTTTTTTTGTGAAAAAAGAGCGCAAGGCAACCCATGTTTGCAACAGAAATATATGCCCGTTCCATTATTTCTGGAGGAAAGAGTGAGGCAAGAGGCTGTGAAGTATCAGATGTCAAAATTCCTTGGGCACACACACGAAATAACGGCAATTTTTTTCTTGGCCGTTTTCTTGAGAGCTGCATACTGGCCTTAAAGTAGCAGAAACAAACAACTAAAAATAAAATTACGTAGCAAAACAAAATGCAAAAACGTAAAATCTGTTCTTAAAAAACAGAAATAGTAACAAAAAATATTTATATATAAATAAAAAACTAGAATTTTTTCGCCACATTAATTTTTAGTTTCTTTCGCATTGCCGAAATTCATATTAACAGAGCTAAGATAGTTGAAAGTCTTTTAAAAGACAATTGAAAGACAGAAGGCAAGATACAAAATTTGCTTATTCTGGTACAGAAGTCTTACAAAAAAGGCTCTCTTACCAGTTTTAATGGCGAAAAGCTTTTTTGATACAAAGCACTTGTATGTCACTTTGCTTGTGCGGCTCCAGCATTCGCATTGGACGAGTGACCAAAGCACCGGTGTGCCATTGCAGAGTTCCAAGGTTAAAGCCCTGGGGCAGCGGAATTTTTTGAACTGATTTCTTTTTTTCGATTTTAATTTAATGTTCTTTTAATTTTTGATTCTTAAAAAAATGTACATACAGTATACATATACACATACATACAATTAACTTCAGGGTCGTTTTTTAGAGAATTTAATTCCCACAAGAAAATATACCTACAAAAATTTCTACCTCAAACGGTTCAATATGTATAGTACTTTTAATTTAAAAAAAATTGCATGTTACTAGGTCTTTTTAAGGTCATAAATTCGTTGGGTTAGTTTTTTTGCATCTCTTTAACACACACAATCATGCGTATATATTTTAATTTTTTTTAATTTTTAAAAACTTATTTTATTTATTCTCTTTTCCTTAATTTAAATAAAAATATTATTTTAAAATTCATTTAATTTTCAGAAACATGTATTCTCTTCCTCTTTTTTAGTTAAATTTATCATCCTTTTAATTTAGATTGCCATTATTTTTTAGGTTTTATTAAAAAAAAAATTTTTTAATTTCTTCCTTTTTGTTTTTTTTTTTTTGTAATAAAGATAATTTTTTATTTAATGTTCTTGCATTTTTAAAACGAAAGAAATTTTTTGAACTTTATTTGCTTTTTAGGAGCTAATTAAATTTTTTCCTTTTTTTTTGAAATTTTTTTAATTGTTTTTTGATTTTAATTTTTTGACATTTTTTATTAAATAGAAAACAATATATATTTTTTTTTATTATTGAATTAAACTTTTAGAAAACTTCTTGCTAAAAGCCAAACAGAATATTAGTCTTTATCAGTCTCATTAGTCCATAGTCTTAATTAGTTTTTTCAAAGGCAGAAAAGCGCTTTAAAGAAAGTTACCAGAATTGGCAATTGTCTTACGAAGACTTCTGTCTTTCGAAAGACTGTGGTGCCTTCAAAGACCGTTGCCAGAATTGCCTTGTAAACTTATAGTTAGTTAACCTTATTCTTATTCCTTGTTTTCTATTTTTCTTAATATTCGCATTCGTATTAGTTTAAGTCATCGTATTCATATCCGTCTTCGGATCGTCTTCGTATTCTTCACCGTCTTCGTTTTCACATCAATTTCAGTATTTGTCTTCGCATTCGTTTTAAGCGCTGTCTTCGTATTCGTCTGTTTCTTCGCACTCACCTTAGTATTTGTTACTCGTCTTCGTATTGGGCATTCGTCTTCGTTTCCGTTTTCGTATTCGCATTCATATTCGTAATCGTCATTCGTCTTCATAACCGTTTTCGTCTTCGTCTTGCTCTTCGCCTTCGTCCTTATGTTTATCTTCACATATCTATGTACGTCATTGTATTCGTCTTGGCCTTCATGGCGTATTCGTCTTCGTACATTCATCATCCCCCTTGTCGTAGCTCTATTATATCGTTAGCCTTAGTGATTGCAACAATTGGGTTCGGTTCGAAAACCGTAAAATGCAATCTTTCAATCCAATCAACTTTGAGACGCAAGTTTTATAATGTGGGATCAGGTACGAAGGTCATTAGGCACAGAATTTTTTTATTTTTTATTTTTTTTTTTTTTGTAAATTTAAAGTCTTTTACCAATTACCGATTGTACGGTAGGTGAACGTTAAAACCAACTAACGGTAATTAACAAAAATAGCAAAGCGCGTAATTTAAAAAAAAAAAAACAAGTCATATTGCTTCCTTATTGCAGTGTAAATAATTTCTGCGGCTGTAAATGGCACTCAAAAGTAAAAGCATTGCGTGTCTGAAAAAATCCGGCTACGACACAACTGCGTATATATTTACACCATTTGAAGCCTTTAACCTCGCGTCATCAAAGGAACTCAAGCCAGCGAACTGAAGTTAAGCGATGGCTAAAAATTTTACGTGTAAGAAAGTCTACATATACATATATGTATGTATGTATATTTATGCATTCGCAATTCATGTCAATTACATTCCGTATAAAATTTTGTAAATTTTGCATTTAATTTCAGATTTATGAATGTACTAGTATATATATGTAGTATAGTATGTGTATATATATATACATATATATGCACACATACTCTCAATTACGGATACCTTTGCATGCCACATTCGCTCATTTGCCACCATTAATACTGCTGACGTTTTATTTTTAACCACTGACATTTCTATTCGCGCACACAATTTTAAACATGCAACAAATTTATTGCAATGTTGCACGCATTCGCAACTAAATTCAGTATGGTTTTGAGCGCGAGCGTATAGGGTTTTAGTTTTACTTTTTTGTACCTCTGCCGCATCTCTTTCGCTTGCCCCGCCTGAAGTGAACATTTTATTATGTATGTATGTTGCCTCTTGCAACAACCGGCTAAAAATTTGTTTTTGCACTGGTAATGCGTGTGCACAATTTGAGCTAATAAAACATTGCAATTCGCACGCAGCAAAGTGGCAGACATTTATTGTTAGGCGATTTGGGGTAGCCACTCATCAATCGGGTCATATGCAGAAATTTGTACGCTCACGGCGAACAAGTGCATCAGAAAATTACACATTATTGCAGGTAAATTTCCATACATAAGTATTTATGAACACTTATATTTTTGAAGTGAAACTTCTTTAGCGGCGGTTGGTTGGTTGGGAGTAAATTGGCTAATTCAACGGCAATTGCACACAGAAATGGTGCAACGGAAATGATGCAACGGAAATGGTGCAACGGAAATTGTGCAACGGAAATGGTTGGGGCTGAAACAAGTTCCTCTTGAGTGTATGCACATAGTATTAATTTAACAAAAACTTGCCAATAAAAGGTTAAAGAATAACACTTAGAAAAAGAAATGCAAGAATGAAAGTAAATGTGAGTACGTACATAGATAGATAAAGAAAAGGATAAAGGCAAAGGTAAAAATAAAAACAAAAACAAAGATGTGTAAAGATAAAGGCAAAAATGAAGGTAAATCTAAACACTTTACTTATATAAGGGCAAAGGGGAAGAGGAATATGCAGATGAAGAAAATGATAAACATAAAAGTAAAAACAAAGATAAGTATAAAGAAAAGGATAAGGATGAGGATACCGATAAAAGTAAAGATAACGATAGAGGAAGAAAGATTAAAATAAAGGTAATTATAAAGAAAAGAAAGAGACACAGAGACTCAATCTGGGAACTATTTTGAGATTTTCGGGATTCTCGGCACATATCGATATAATAATCGATATTTTTATCGGATTTGTTATCGATATTTTTATCGACTTTATCGAAATTTTTATCAATATTGTGTTATAGATTTTGCTACCGATATTTTCGGAAGTTATCGATAAAATAATCGAAGTTTTTATCTATATTGTTATCGATATTTTTATAGATTTTGTAGTCGATATTCTTATTTGGTTATTGATTTGTTATCGATTTTGTTTTCGATATTGTTACCGACTTTTTATTCGATTATTTATCGATGCTTTAATCGATTATCTATCAATTTTGTTATCGATTTTCTAATCGATTTTGCTACCAATATTATTATCGATTTTGCTATTGAAATTTGTATCGAATTTGCCATCGATTTTGCTATCGATATTTTTATCGGTTTTGTTATGGATATTTTGTTTGATGTTAGTATCGCTTTTGTTTTTTTTATTTATTTATTTGTTACAGTCTTGCGACTTAAAAGTACAGATAGGTATTTTTAATATATAACAAAGTATGCGTATATTTAAGTTTAAATTTTCAATTACAAAGCTGTTTATGTTTCTAAAACTATCAATTAACCTATATAAATGTATAATGTCTAACTAGTTTGGTAGCTGGCGAGGCCTAGTCTCCAGTCTACCCTTAAATATGTACTATGTGCAGCAGGCGGAAAGACCTTGTTTCCGCTCCGCGTTGCTCACGAGTTGATAGTCACGGTCGGAAAGGCCGAGTCTCCGATCCATGTTCCCGTCGTCATTAATATGCAAACCCTGACGCTGGATTCCGTGATGTGAGGCGGGCGGAAAGGTCTAGTTTCCGCTCCGCGTTATGGTCGGGCTGTTGGGCATAGTCGGAAGCTTTCGTATGCTAGATCATTTGCTGCTTGGTCGGATGGAAAGGCCTGGTTTCCATTCCGTTCCGTGCTCTCCTACCTAATAGCCAGAGTTTTACAGTGATCAAATAGTTGTCTTTTAAAAGCAACAAAGTTATCACAGTCTTTTACATGTGGCGGTAACTCATTAAAACACTTTAAACCTTTATAAAATATATTTTTTTTGTCTACCTCTGTTCTATAAAGTGGGAGTCTAAAGCAATTGTTTTCCCTGAGTATATATGAATGAGTTTCATTTATATACCGAAGATTGTCGCTCAGATAGTCTGGAAGTTTACCGTTCTTTATGTTGTATACGAATTTCATAGCATGATAGAAAACCTGTTGCTTAACACTCAACCAATTCATATCTGTGATCATCTCCTGTGTAGGTGTATCGTAACGCTTATTTAATATGAACCTCATAGCTCTATTTTGCATTTTTTGCAATTTCTCGATATTTGCGTCGCTTGCTAAGAAGAAGATTGTTGGGCAGTATATAAAATGTGGTTCTACTATAGATCTATAGACCAGGGTTTTATACCTTCTTCTCAGATACTTACAAGATCTTTTCATAAGACCAATTTTTTTCGCAATTTTGTTCACTGTATGCTCAACATGCTCATCAAATTTAAATTTATTATCTATATATATACCCAGGTACTTAATGAGTTTAACTTCCTCAATTTCTTCCTCTTTGATTTTTAAATTGTAACTGGTGGTTCCAAGATTAACTGCTCTAGTGAGGATGTTGTTTGAAGATAAAGGAAAACGGAATAACATAAGTGTAATTTTTTTGTTGTACTCATCAAATAGATAGTCCCGCCGATAGTTTTTTCGATAAATATAGCAATAAAACACTGAGAAAAAATAAACAATATCGTGTTTGTTTCAAAGTAGAACACATAATATGTCATAATTATTATTTGGCACTGGCTAAGCGAACTCTTCCGCAATGGAAAGTCCTATGGTTTGGCGATTTTTTCGCTCGAATACGCTTTCGTTCTGCGCTCCACAGATGATTTTTCAAAGTTCGTAAACAAAAAACAAAATTTTTTATTATCACTTTAACATGTTGCGTCTGACTGCATTCGAGCCAGGGACCTTCTGGAATCTAATAAATAATGGCAAGTACCCCTAGAAAGCCACCAGGAGATCAGTCAGCATACCGTCCTTTAAGCATATTGGATATAACGAGAAAATTTGTCGAACGCATAATCAGTGATAGACGATCAGAAGTAATCGAGAACAGAGGAGTCATTTCAGCGGCATAGTTCGGCATCAGGTGGGGGCGATCCATACTAGACCCTGCCAGATTAGGTAAACAGTTGGCGGAAGATGCAATAAGTGGTCAAAGATGGAAGTTAAGAGCAAAGAAATACTCTTTGCTTGTCACCCTCGATGTAAAAAATGCGTTCAACACCGCAAGCTGCAGACAAATAAGCAAGGCTCTACACAGATTTGAAGTAGATTTTCTCTCTCGATCTTTTTGAGGATGCAGGGTTATCAGATGCGCGCACCAAGCCTTTTTGAACTTCTTCGCTGTTCGCGCCACTAAAATACGCAAAGCATTCGTCGGCCTCTAACTAAGGCTGATTACGGCAAAGGATGTTTAAAAGAGATCACGTGCATGTATGTATCTGGTTACACCATATGAAGGAGCCAGGCGAGAAGCTGCTTAGATGCCTTGGAGTTCAGAATAAGAACTTACCGAGCATAGCAGATTGGCAACTCATCAGGGATAAGGAACCGAACAAAACGTATAAATCTCCAGCACTCAATAAATCGACAAATAATCTGTCAATCCTTCTCGCAGAGGGTAGTATCGACGTCAGTCCGATTCAGTAGCCGTGGATGCACGGACTTAACATTAGCACATATAACCACTTTTATAAGTGGTTGAACAGGTAAATCGAGTGCGAGCATTTTAATCAAAAAGGGTAACAATTCATTTTGCCAAATTACAGCACAGCAGACCTAACCGTGATGAAAGTGGAGAAGAAATGGTACCAGAACCTCCGAGAAGAGGGAACATGCGATATGATGTGACGCAAACGCGATACACACTTTCTTGGGTAGGTGAATCTCTCTTACACTTTATATAAAAAACTAACCTGAGCATACGCAATAAAAGAAAGAGGCCGACCTTTATATTTCCCAGCTTCTAAAGATTTGCGTGAAAAGAAGAGGTACTGCACTTAACTCTTACAACGGATGGTGTTCCCATCGATAGCTGGTCTTACATCTTTCCCACCAAAGGTATTGGAGAGACTGTAAGATTTTCACATAAGGCAGTTACTGGGAAACTCCGAACTCTCAAAAGCTCAACATGCATAAATAAAGGGAAGGTCAACAGTAACTGCCCTTCATGAGGTTGTGGGAGCCATATAAAGGGCAGTTTCTGCAGGTGCTACCGCACCAATTATGCAAGTCGTGTACTTCTGAAGCGCTTAATGTGATCCTCAGTCAACTGCCTATAGAACTCTACGTCCGTGCAATTGCAGCAAACTCGGCAATTACACTCAAAGGGTCAGGCTGTTGGAGAGCTTTGCAGCATAGTAATAGTAGTATTCTTAACAAGCTTATGGAATCAGGCAAACAATCAGACTTTATACATACCTCCTACGAGAGATTTCAGACAAAACTTGCAGCTGCAGTTTCCTTCTATACGGTATTGGAGAAGAGGCAGGATAACCGAAGAGAGTTCCACTGAAATCTATAGCAGCGAGTTCAAAACGTACTGCATTGTGGGTTCGGGGGTGATCTGTGAGATGTTGAATGTCTCTCTCTCTCTCTTTTCGATTGCTGAATTTTGCTTGCATCTTTCAAGCGGAAGTGGTGAGCATCGAAAAGGCCTTAGAAAGAAACTGCGAAGGAGTACGAAAGCGTACATTTTCTCAGATAGCCAAGCAGAGCTGCTAACACTTCTGGTGCTAGTCTTGCCGGTAACAAAGTCAAAAATAGCCAGAGAGTGCAAATACACGTTAATCTGGGGCTCAGGGCATCCGGCTATAGAAACAAATACAGAATTTAGAGGGCTGATGAATTAGCTAAGGCCGGAACATCTCTTTATGACTCCGAGGAAGAGACAATAAACTGTACACCAGGGAGATTATCCATCCAAAATCTTATGGAGATCTTTAAAATGCGCCATTACTAACATAAATAAATTCATTGACAAATCAAAATTCTGCTCTGAGCGCTAAATGGGCACTCGGCAAGTGCGCAGTCGACGCTTCCTCCAACGAAATCAACCTGGGACCAGTATAAGTAATATAATGTTATATATTTATGTACATACAAACATTATTAATTATAGAACTATTCTAATATATACCACAAGCATGTATTTTACTGTATTTAGCGTCGAAACTACAAAGCGGCACATGTTCACACGGCTACCGCAAAGCAAACAGAAAAATGCCAATAAAAAGTTTTTTATGCAATTTTCACTTGGTAAGTGCGTATTTACTGCAAACCATATGTATCAAAGAGCTTAAATTAAAACACGCAAAACGAATAAAACAGAGAGGGGAGAGAGATGGTCTGTGTGGTAACACTAATAGTAACAAGCGCGTCAACAATGTATAGACATGATACTTATAAAAATCAGCAGCTAACGCCAGCACGCAACACTGTACGAGTATATTAAATAAGTGATCGTGGCACATTGGATTGAAATCCTATATTTTTGGGTGAAATTGCTTGCAAGATATGAAATTCTATAATGAAATATATGTATGAAAGAAGGACATTGACAATAACTTAACGTTGAATTTCCTTAAATATCGAATTATATTTAATAGAAGAAATTCTCTTTTCAGCCCGACAGTACGCAAGCAGTCATGCTACACAGGAAAAGTAAATTCAAACAAAGCAACCTTGCCGGACAACTTGAAATCTTAAAAAGGAAGGAGGCCATTCGGGCCAAAATGATGGATGATCAATTTGTTTTACGAATAGGTACAAGATCACATTTCATACTCGTGAAGATTGGAGCAGCAACCCTACGTGACCTCACTACGACTCACAAAAATGATATTCCACTCAACTTCCTATTCTCTTGGGTGCATTTTCCGCTTACAAGCATAATTTTGACACAATACTGCTTCGTGAAATGGATTTTGTACGAAACATAAACTTTTAGCTGCATTTTCGCTGAGCAACCCTTTTCCATTTAACAGCCCTATTTTTGAAATCAGTAGTGGCGTTGAAGACCCAGAAGAAAATAATAATGCCCCTATAGAGACTAGTGTTAAAAAGGCCTTATTCGCATTAAATTCTTTTTAAAAAAATGTCCATGAAAAACAGTATTTAAACAAATTTTAAAATCTAAAGCAAAACAAATCAGCGTTTTGGTTTTCCCGCTTTGTTGCATATTTCGCTTAGGTAAGGTTAGGTTAGGAGGGCGGGTTGTGGAATACATATTCCTCGGAGACAGAATTGTCCACTGTGGGTGCCCTCTTTCAGTGAGTGTCAGGAGGAGACACGTTCCTATAATCGAAAGAGTAGCTTTAAGTCATTATTCTACTGAACCAATTACTATTCCTGATGAAGCCGAGGAGACCCTATAGTTCCTCCTCTCCTAACTCGTGCAGACTGTTGAAGAAGTATGAACCTACTAAGTGCTTAGGTCGCTTCGTCTATAGACCTGGACATCGACACATACAGTGGTCAATTGACTTTTCCTCATCCTCATCACGACAACCTCTGCAGAGAGTAAATACTTGTTGGTATACGCCACCATTGAAGCATTGGTGGTATAGCACACTGTCCTGTGATGACGCTGGTATGGACTCTTACAGCAGATCTATTGAGTTTCAGTATTTCCCCTGTATTTTGCCTACTAAACCGCGGCCATAATAATCTTGTGGTCTCACAGTCTTCGCGTTTGTTCCACAAGTCATTCGTCACGGCCGCGGTGTAGTACGGAGCTCTCCATCTCATCAGGCGATTCATTCCCTTAAATATTGCTATATGGCGTTGACACGGCTCAGTGCCGCCAGCGTGGTGCGACATTTCCATACAATTCCCGATTACACTATTTTAGATCCAGTTGCCTTCAGTGCTCCTGACTGTCGACAAACATAGTAGCTTTGTCTTCTGGAACTCTAGCACTAAGTAAAAGACTAGCCGCCCTCTCTATTGCGCAGATCTCCACTTGGAAGACACTGCAGTCATTCGGCAGAGGAAAGGACCGGTTGATCTGCAGTTCTTCCGATTATACACCGGCTATGGTTTCTTGTTCCATCCCCCTCTGCTACTGGAAGTCCTGCATCCCATTATTCTCTGGTCGGGAAGCTAATTTGTATCTTCATATAGAAATCCTAAATAGGCGTAATGTAATCAGTGCTGGCTTCTATGTCCGCTTTAATTCCATTTAGCTGGCCCCCTTTTTATATTCTTCAGTAGTTAGTGTTGCATGCTCGAAATTGCTTGCCTACCACGTTTTGGCTTCTCTCAGCCTGAGAGCGTTCTTTTCGCTGCACCAAATCATTTGCAGTGGAAGTAAATGCAGCTAAACGGAATATACTATATAACGATGGCTCCAAAACACCTTACGGTATGGTTTTTAACGATTTTAAATACGCCTAGCGAAGTCAACTCGATGTCGATTTCGCACCAAGGGGTTATATAATTTCCGCGTTTATTAAACAAATGAAGTTGAATAGACCAAATCTGATGGCGGTGCAAATGGCCTGTAGAGCTACGCTCACATCAACATTACCATTATTACAGCAAGCTATATACTAGTAAAATGACCCGAAGTCTAGTATTTCTACGTAATAGTGACTCGATTATGAAAAACGAACAATATGCTCGGTAATTTTTCTGGCACACCGGGCATTCCATCAAAGAAAATTTCGTAGATTTATTTTTTTATTTTTGCTTTAAATATTAGTCAGCATCTCATATTGATCTAAAACTATCTGTATTTGCACCTTCAGAATTTACACCAGCAATAAGGGATTTCGAACCAGTGTAGCCTGATGTACGCACTGATTGTAAGTATAAAATATGTTGAAAATTGTGTGGAAAATATTTTGGCTGAATCCAAAAATACACTTTTAACAGATGGCTCTGGTGGAGAGTAGGGATGAAAGCCATGAGACTGCCAAGCAGGTATGTAAATAAGCACTATCGCTTCAATGAACTAATCAATTGCTGGCGAATGCGTGTGCGCTTGGAAAGAGACAACTAAACTTTCCTTATTGTGCAAGCATGAACAAAATATAATTGGTTTTTAAACAAATCTAAATGACAATTTAGATTTCAAACACGCGTTGCGGTAACTAAGGTAACCAAGAAAACTTTGATTATATTTTAATTTACTTCAATGTGTTTTTTTATTTACGCCAATGTGGGGTACTGAGCAGCCGAAAATAATAGCTAAGAGGACATTGTACACGCAAAAATTTAGTGTTGGCGTACAGATTTGGTCATCGTGTGGGCTTTAGTGAGCTACTAGATAAGGCTGATAGTCTCTTTAAAGCCCTTTAACGCAGTGGGACAGAACGACATTATACCTAAGGCAGAAAAAATCACAAAAGATCTCCAAAGGATTTCAGAACAAGAAAGATTAAAAACGACCTTACAAAGCTTGTGTATGGCATTCTCTGTGGGAGGACGTTCGTGACGAAAAAGTTACACCATCTGGTGTACTATGAACAGGGATACGCCTCAAGAATATGTTTTGTTTTGGTTTGTGGTCGCAAACAATCAGCCCTAGGAGCTGGTGGGTGGAAACTGGCGAATGATTGCCCTTTAAATGAGGGGAAGTTTTCTATTTCCTGACTCAATGTACCCTCAGTTTAGGCCGTGATATTTTATGGGGTCCACATCAGCAGAAATGCGCTAAAAAAAGACTACCCTTTCGTGAAATTTTTAGCGGGACGCCCTCATTGGAATTATTGAGGCATTTAGGACATAGTTAAGTCAACTGCGGCAAGGACTGTGGTCAGACTTAGGGCCAGGATTCGAAGACCCTACAATTCTTGGTTGTTTCGATATTGTCCATGATACGGAGCACTGCATGGCTAGACTGGCACCAATAAGCTTTTTCTTCACTCACTTTCCTCTTGGGAGAAAGTGTACGACAGACAGAAGTTGGAAGGTAGCACCGGTGAACTTCGAACTTGCGAGTCGCAGTTAGGTGGAGGGGTCTTTTTTCACTAGGCTATCCATCGACCTAAAATTAAGGCTTGCATATCACTGAAGTATTTTCAAGGCAGAGGAAGCAGGCGACTCACTGTTCAGTTATTCCTAGTCAGATTTACAAAGTTTCAGGCCAGAGAACTATTGCAGAAAATTGCGACGCGCTTGAATTCGCCAAGAAAGGCTACCCCGAGTCTTTCGCACTTAAAAAAGAAAAATCGGGAGTGCCTTTGCCACGGTCCGATGGATATTCACGCGATGATACCAAATATTACACCGAATTCTTATTTTCGCCGCTATCTGAAGGAAGATGAGATGGAGTCATCTCAACATTTTCTACCAAGCTTGGTAGTTTTTGCAAAGCTATGTACCGCATTTTTAAATAAATAGTCCGGAGGAGCTTTAGGGGTGATATCTGCCCCCTATTAACTTTCGTTCATGGAACACAGATCTGTTCACTATAACATTACAGCCATTCTGGAATGGCCTACTCGAAGTTCAACGAGGAGAGAACGACGACAACAATCGAATTCATTGAACTGCTGTTTTACAGTCGCTGTGTACGGTGTTTTTGATCGCCTAACGGCGAACTTAAAATGCGGCCGCCCATAATTTTTCTTTGAACATCTCTGATCTGATTTTTAAATA
The DNA here is from genome assembly GCF_001687245.7 of Rhagoletis zephyria. NCBI lineage: Eukaryota > Metazoa > Arthropoda > Insecta > Diptera > Tephritidae > Rhagoletis > Rhagoletis zephyria. Next base: position 21,491 of record NW_016167347.1, read on the forward strand.
CCTTTATCAACATAACCAAAATTAGATGCTACAAAACACAAAGTAGATTTAAAATTTTTTTCTTTGTTATATTACCTTAAATTACGAATTCCACCTAAGCTTGTATAAAAACCAAAAAGAAGAGTATGGAAATGTAAAATGTACAAAAAAAAAATTGCAGACAAACTGGTAATCGACACAAAAATCTACTTGGAAAGAATGCTATCAGGCG
>NW_016167349.1:0-2425 GCF_001687245.7 Rhagoletis zephyria
AATTATAAAACAAAAAATAGAAATGCATATTCCGATTACCTGCAAATATCGAACTAAGCTTTTAAATTCATGTTTGTCTGTGTATGTACATAGAAAGTATATACGTTTTTTTTATGTATAGTTTAGTTTGCTGATGAAAATTAACGTTCAATAAATTCTTGTGCCGCTTAAAATTATATGAAGCATAAAAATACATACCTATGTACATATTTATGAGTAAAATATGGAGTAATCTCATTTGAAAGTTTAAGAGGCAGGCGACAGTAAGCATCATTAGATTTTAAATTAATTATGTATTATATATTTATATATGTATGTGATTATGTTCTCGTTAATGCAATTCTACTAAGATTGTTGATGAACTTTTATATATATTTATGTATGTTATACATTAAATCCCATGACTTCATAAATACATCTTTAATTATTTATTTCGATATAACTGTATGTGTGCATAAATTCTTCCTTTCTAATGTACTGTGCTTGTGGCGTAACCAACATTGTAGCGAACTCCAAATAACCCAAACAAATTTAATAGTTTAGATTTACTCGGCACCTTCAACTGCGACAGCGGCGCCATTTTCAATAATTTGGTCGAAAGCAAATGGTTGGAAAGCATATCCCGTGCCTTTGTAGAACTTGCTTTGGAATTCAACCCTACAAAATAAAAGAAAAAATATAGTCGTTTATAGTTAAGTGTGATTATCACAGTGTCAACTCACCAGTGCAGACGTAGAGTGTGTAAGAAAGCTGACAGGCCTTCCATTAAAACCAAAATGCCGACAGTTAGTATGGCCCAGAAAGCAAATACAATAGTCAGCATAATACCACCGGTCCACCCTTCCTGCTTCAAACCAATCGACAATACCATGTTCCATAAAACCTCTGCTAATTCTACATAGATTTAAGCAACATTACATATTTGTAATTCAATAAACTCTTAGGAATTATATATGAATTGCACTCCCTTTACTTACGTGCGTGTGCTAAGGAGAGTGCCCACAAACGCANAAAAGTAAAAGAAACGTTAGCATACAGAATTGGATATGCATACATTACATATTTGTAATTCAATAAACTCTTAGGAATTATATGTATATGAATCGCACTCCCTTTACTTACGTGCGTGTGCTAAGGAGAGTGCCCACAAACGCAAATACGATGCAGTGTGTGAAACAGATCCTAATACGAATTCAATGGTGTGTATGCCTTGATGTATAGCAATTTCCGACAACTCTTCCTCTTCGNAAATACGATGCAGTGTGTGAAACAGATCCTAATACGAATTCAATGGTGTGTATGCCTTGATGTATAGCAATTTCCGACAACTCTTCCTCTTCGTGATGCTCACCGCCACCATGTCCTGCAACTCCGCCAACTGTGCCATTGGTCATGCCCACCTCAGCATCACTGGTGGCGCCGGTAAGATTTTGCCGCTGATTTTTTTTAAGTAAAGTGAATGTATAGTGGTTAGAATAGTAAATGCACGCATGCACATACTTTAAATATATTTTTGATTACACAAATTTTACAATTACATATACATATGTATTTACTACGAGTACAACTAACCTCCTCCTGTATAGTATGTATTTAATTGGTAGGAAATATTTAAGTGTTTTTTGTCATTAATTTTGATTCAAGACGTTGTTATTTGTGTTTGCCAAGATAGGGGTAAAAGTACAAAATAATAAAACAAATTAAATGATTAAAACACTTCTACACCGTGATTTCAAACATTTTAAAAACCGAAATTAATGCATTGCATTTAGAGGAGATGAGAGTGCAAAATAAGGTTATTATGCTCGATTTTTAATATATAATGTATGTGTTCGTGTTCATGTGCAAAGTTGAATAAACTGCAAATTAATTTGGCTACAATGCATAATGTAGAGAGATTCCAAAATTTCACACAGCAAGGGGATTCAAGATATCCTAAGAGATCTATCAACGTTTGGTTACTTTTTATTTCTTCGGTTGCCTTTACCATCTACATAACCTGGTTTAATTTGATTAAGACAGTTGTGATATTATTAAAAATTTAAGTTGCGAAGTGGTCACATCATTCCAAATAAGTACCGATGCTAACTGTGCCAGTCGTTACAATATCAATATTTAGTTTTCTTAAAAATTTTTGATTGAATCGCAAAGTTGCGCGCTACACGTTCTACGAAAAAGCTACATAAAATTGTAGATCCCTTCAGTTGTGTTACATCAAGAAGTTGTTCATTTTTTTATATAAATTTTAAAATCTCACTCATTTATGGATGAGCACTCACAGGCGAAAAAAAAACGCAAAACGCAATGACCAACTGCCAGATTTTGTATCCTTATTGGCGAAAAATGTGAATAAGTGAAGAATGGCCATGATGAATCAGAAAAGATAAATGGTGACAGGCATCCTTCAACTTACGTTTGCTTGACG
>NW_016167349.1:2525-21692 GCF_001687245.7 Rhagoletis zephyria
TAATAAAACAAATTAAATGATTAAAACACTTCTACACCGTGATTTCAAAAATTTTAAAAACCGAAATTAATGCATTGCATTTAGAGGAGATGAGAGTGCGAAATAAGGTTATTATGCTCGATTTTTAATATATAATGTATGTGTTCGTGTTCATGTGCAAAGTTGAATAAACAGCAAATTAATTTGGCTACAATGCATAATGTAGCGAGATTCCAAAATTTCACACAGCGAGGGGATTCAAGATATCCTAAGAGATCTATCCACGTTTGGTTACTTTTTATTTCTTCGGTTGCCTTTACCATCTACCAAACCTGGTTTAATTTGATTAAGACAGTTGTGATATTATTAAAAATTTAGGTTGCGAAGTGGTCACATCTTTCCAAATAAGTACCGATGCTAACTGTGCCAGTCGTTACAATATCAATATTTAGTTTTCTTAAAATTTTTTGATTGAATCGCAAAGTTGCGCGCTACACGTTCTACGAAAAAGCTACATAAAATTGTAGATCCCTTCAGTTGTGTTGCATCAAGAAGTTGTTCATTTTTTTATATAAATTTTAAAATCTCACTCATTTATGGATGAGCACTCACAGAGCGAAAAAAAAAACGCAAAACGCAATGACCAACTGCCAGATGTTGTATCCTTATTGACGAAAAATGTGAATAAGTGAAGAATGGCCATGATGAATTAGAAAAGATAAATGGTGACAGGCATCCTTCAACTTACGTTTGCTTGACGGCGTTCTTGAATGATCTTTAGTGGTTTTCCAAGCAGCATAACCGGTATACAACAAAGTGCAATAAAACGGAACAGTTTTTGAAAGAACGACTGGCCAGCAAACATGTAGGTTTCGCACTTGCCGACTGGAGGTTTGGGTGTATTGCCCAAAACCATATCAATGAAAGTAATCAAAATCGAAGGAGCACATCCAGCCGAATAGGGAGCTAATAAATATAAAAAATATTGTATGTATGTAAAATAATTGTATGAAGAAAAAAAGATATTAAATTAAGCTAAGTTGTGAGATGTTAAGACACATATTTATATCTACAAAACAGAGCAACTTTATGTACTTACGCTCATTAAATGCAGAATATCTATTCCATTTGATGAACATCAGAAGTGCCAAATAGAAGAACATCATAATCAAGAAGACCAACTGTGGTATGAATTCATAGAGCAGAGCATTTCGGTTTTTAAAGTAGGTGTGATTGTGTAGACTCAACGAGACGCCGAAAATCATATGAATTACACCCAATATGATTGAGATCTTCATTTTGTACGAATTTTGAAAGATAATCTTATTCGATGTGGCTATCTGCCAAACGGGGTCCATGCCTAACGGATAAGGGTCTCCTTCATAATCAGCAGTGCCAGGATTTAATTGCAAATGCTTATTGCTTAACACCGTTGTCTTGTTATAGTTGACATGCCAGTGCGATCCGAATATATTCAAAGACTTTGAGAAAATATCGTTATAAATCAGGCCAGTATACATGGAAAATACACCCATTAGGAATATAATGTAACGTCCACCGAAAAAGATGTTCCATATCTCATTTGTGGTCTTCTGTGCAGCCAAGCCTTTCTCTTTGCGTATCATCCATAGACCAAATAGTGCCATAAGTGTGCCATGTCCGAGATCACCAAACATCACAGCAAAAAGGAAGGGAAAAGTTATAATCGTATAGGGTGCTGGGTTCATTTCACGATAAGCGGCAACGCCATATGCATCAATAAGGGCCTGAAAAGCTTTCGTGAATTTATTGGTCCGATTATAGGTCGGTGGATTTTCAAAAGTTTGCATGCGATTCAGAATCGGTGGCACCGATGAACCCGAGCGTTCTGTACCACGCCTTAATGCCAGTTGTATGGTCTCGATGTCCAGCACCGGTACCCAGCATTCAGCAATAAGACATTTTTGTGTAACGTCCAAATTGAACAGATTCAATGTATGATAAATAGCTTTGATTTTACGCACTTTGACAAACCAATTCTTCAAATTTTTAGCAGCAGCGACCAGAACACGATGACGATGGTCTTGTGTCTGACCGAGCACAGTATTCAAATCCTCAATGCGTGTCATAACACCCATAGCCATTTCACGACGATCAGCCGGTGCTTCAGGACAAGGGTAGAGAGTAGCGCGGAAGCCTTCGCAAATTTTCTTGACCGCGTTTTCAATTGGTCACCTTGGAAAAATATGATAAACACAGATTTGTACACCTGATCTCCCTGCGTAAATTTTAAAAAGAGAAATATTAAAAATTGTTTGGATGTTAATTTAGGTACATACATATGTATCTACAAGCGTATATCGTCGTTTAAAGTGCAAAACCGCGTATCAACAAAATGCAAAACCGCGTATCAGCAAATTGCAAAACCGCGTATGTGAAGTTGTAGAAATTATTTTCTAGAGTGTAAAAACACTCATTATTTAAAATGGTTCTCTTTTTTATAAAGAAATCGCTTTTCTGCCTAGTATATTTCAGGACGAATGGATAAGGATCGAGCCAAGAGCTTGTGTGAGCAAATCCAATTTTTGGCTGCCAATGTCAGTTACGCGGTTTTGTACTTTAAACGACGATATACAAAAGTAAGCAAACTCGAGAAAAACGCAGCTGGAAGCTAGTTTAAGTCGTCCAGATTTTAGTCTTAGGAAGATGTTTTTCAATGGACCATTGTTAAAATCATAAATTAACTAGTAAAGGTTTGCTTTCAGGAAGCGAAAACATGTTAGATTTTCTATTTTTATTCTTTTATTTCTATTTATTATTATCGCACTCTGGCAGCAAATGTGCGATATGAGAATCCATTTTTCTACGCTATAGAAAGATGCGTGAACTTCAATATCAAGCGAAACTGATGGAATCCGAATATGACCGGCCGATATCATCAGGTAGTTAAAGTTAAACTGGTGATGCGAGTGCCTGAACACTCTTGGCCTGACCAATCGAGCTTGTGTTCTCCAGGTTCCGGTACAAATTGGAATTGAAGGAAATTAGATTGTGAAGAAAGGAACAACAATCAATCAATATCAGACAAAATTTCCAGCTAGGATCCCTAAGCCGTATTTTCAGGTGACACCGGAAACCAATATAGGATAATATTTTTAATCAAAATACAAAGGGCATTGGTATGTTTGAGCATGAGCTACTAAGTAGGTATGTAGTATTTTAAGCTATATTTTGTTTTTAGTTTTTTCTTCTTTTTTACTTACATTAGACGGATCCTCCAGCGGTGACTCAATCATGGCTTGACGCAAAAAAACATTTCCGCGACAGGCGCGCCATAACATCCGCTCGAATGCGGCCAAACGCTCGCGCAAAATGACACCAGCAACAAAGCTTTATTCAGAACATATGTATGAAAGAAAAATTCCATTAAAATATATACAAAAAAAAAACAAAAAAAGTATACAATTGATAATGTGGACCAAAAATAAATACATAAAAATATATAAAAAAAAATATATAAATTAACGCAAATGGAAATGTTGATTATTTACAAATGCAAAAACTAAACTCAAAAAAATTAGTCGTGGCCGAACGCTAATGCTACGCTTAAAGCATATTCTTTTCTTTCTTTCTGTCTTGTTTGTTTTCTTCTTTTTTTTAATTGTTACGTAAATAACATCGTGATCAGCAAACATGTGATTAATAAATTAATAATATGTAGGTATGGTGCAATGGAAAATTTAGCTTGGCTCATATGTACGTACATACATGCGCACTTAAATTTGAATAAAAATAAGAATTCTTAAAATAAAATGATATATAGATAATATGTGTGCGCCTACAATATGTATTAATAATGAAGTGTAATCAACTGCGCATGCGAAAAATTTACCCTAAAAAAATAACTGGACGCTGGTCGTCCGACACTTGGCGATGTGGGTGGCTGGGTGGTGATCCTTACGTACTATGGATATGTGAATACATACGTAAAGACATTGCACATACATACATATGTACATATGTATGTAACAAACATACAAACAATCAGGCGAGCAAGACAACTGACTATGAGCGAAATGTGTACACGATTCGGGACTTGCGTGCGTCTACAATTTACTATGGGAACAATGCATTTCAGACTTTAACAAAATGAATTTCACTTTTTAACTGATTGAATAAAATTTTTGTAATGTTTTTTTTTTTTTAGTACAAACCATGGGAGATAATCTTCACGCTCATTGATCTTATCCAGGTAACTAAAAGCAAGCTCATTTTGAGCGCCAATGTAAGTGTAGTATATGGAATGGAAAAATAGTATTGCAGAATTTATTCAATTGGCTAACTTTTTCTATGAATTTGTTGTTATTTTTCTGTTTACTTTTGTATTTGTGTTTATGGGTACCTATTACTATATTTTTGGTGTGAAGTGCATAACTTAGAAGTTTATTTTTTTCGAATTCAATTAAATTTTGTATTTCTCGTATATATTTCACGGATATAACGCCCGTTAAAAATGTACGAGGCTCGGTGCATAAAGGCGGATAGCTCTTATAAGAATGGTAGTGCTATTATCCAAGCAAAAGAAAAAAAATAATGTGCGAAACAGTATTTTTTATGAATAATATTCTTATAACTTCGCAATTAGAAAAACAGAAAGTGTTTGCCCCATTGCATTCCAAACTTTGTATACGTAGGAAACCCCTTTGTTTTTCGGTGACCCCTAGTTAAATTTGGTGCTTAAAATTTTTATGAAACCATTAATCACTCAAGCTGACATTTTTTCAAAACCGGCTCAAAAAGCTCCGCTAAATTCGACTATAGGTCTCCGAAGACAAGAATTATGGCTGAGGTCGCGTAACACATACACTGTTTAAAAATTGGAATTTCGATAATTGCGATGAGGACAAAGTTCTTTCGTAAGACAATTGTCAATTCTGGCAACTGTCTTGAAAGCTCTTTACTGTCTTTCGAAAGACTAATTCAAAGATCTGCCAACGAGGAGGTCTTATCGTTAAGCTGTTCGCCTTTTAGCAATACGTTTTTTTTATTAAATTAAAAGAATATGCATGTATATTTTATTAACAATAAAAACCAGTAAATAAAAGAAAATCAAATTAAATTAAAAAAAGATTAAATAAAATAAAATGAAAATAAAGCAAAAATAAGTAACAATATCTTTAAAAATTAAATGAAATAATTTTTTTAAGACAATTTAAAAATAAAATTAGAAAAAGAAAAAATAAATAAAAAAAGTACATACAGTACATACTTAAGAATAAAATAAAATAAAAATACTTATTTTGATAGGGCCAAATTCCTTAAAATTTTGTGTGCTTGGTGGGAGCTGCTTCGGCCGTTGGAATTAAAGCGACGCTGTTGAGTTTCAAATTTGATGAGTATGTAATAGTTATTGTTAACCATGTTTATTGTTTATTGTTTATCGTTCAAATAAAGCAGACTCCCTGAGGAAGACGCAAAATGCATTGAAACGCGTAGGAGAAAAAAGGAAAATTATATTTTCGCTTTAATTTCAACGGCCGAAATAGCTCCTACCCAGCACATAAAGTGATGATATTTTATTTTTGAAACAAAACAAAAATAACAAAAAATAAAATAACAAGTAATTTTTAATCAAAAAACAAAACCGACTTCAATTCTCATATAAAAATTAAAGATTATCGTTATTTGCTTCATAATCCAATGATCTGATTTAAAACTTTCCTTTAATAAGAGAATTAAAGAAATCCAAAGTTATGCGGTAACATACATAAAAAAAAAATAAAATAAATAAATAAAAATATTCCGACGGATTGATAATCTTCTCCTTTTTGTGAAGTCGATTAAAAACAAGTAAAGTAAGGTCGGAAAAATAAATTAAATTAATGAAAAATTATTTTTCTTTTCAAAACAATAAAATCTAACAATTAAAAGAAAATAAAATTAACAAAAGAGAAACAAATTAATTTAAAAATTAATAAACTAAGTTAAGAAAACAAAAAAGAAAAAAATAATAATTTAAAAATAATTTCTTTTTTAAGCAATAAAATTTAAAAATAAAATAAATAACTAAAAAATAAAAAATAATAATTAAAAGAAAAAATGTATTATATTCCTAAAAATTAAGTGAAATAAAAAATATTCTTCTTTTTAAGGCAATAACAGCGAAACATTAAATTAAAATTAAATTAAGAAAGAAAAAAATTACATAAAATCGGTTTCTAAAAAATAAATGAAAAAAATTAATTTAAAAATAAATAAAATAAGTTTAGTAAAATAAAAAAAAAATATTAAGAGATTTTATTTTTAAAACACTAAAATCTTAAAATAAAATATATACATACATAACTTAAAAAACATTAAAAGAAAATTAAATTAAGAAAGAAAAAAATTACATTAAAAATTGACATAAAATCAGTTTCTAAAAAATAAATTAAATCAGAAATATATTTGTATCATTTTAAAACAATATAATCTTAAACAGTGCCGGTCACACGAATAATAAAACATCTGTATACGTGTATACCAGGCGCGTTAGCGTTGGTGTGAAAACACGAAGGCGAAACTGCACAATGTGCACATTTTGGCCAGCATTAAAAGACAATTGAACTGGAGTCTCTCGGATGGCACGCCTGCGCTTTGCTCACTCGGACACTCGATTGTTGGAACAACGCTAGCTAAATGATATATGTAAGTACATACAAGTGCTTTCTCAGAAAATAACTTTTCACCACGAGTGGTGAATGAGAAAGCTTTTTTCTAAGACTTGTGCTAGAATAACAAAAGTATTTCGAACTATCTTGTCATCTGTCTTTCATTTATCTTCCTATCTTAGTCATAATTGCCCTGTAAGTGTTGTGATGTAATTTCTAGGCGACCGAACGGTAGAAATTTAAAAACAAGAAGAGCAATGTGACTGCGTTTCTGTTTACCCCTTTTTATGAAAGGCATGCTTTTAGTTTTTGATACAACAATTTAAGCTTAATCCTTGTTTAAGTTATTCAATTATTCGCTTTCATAAGCGGCTTTAAGCATTAGTAACGCTGAGCTGAAGCACCAATACGCATAAAATGCAATAGCAGCATATCAACAGTAAGAAAAGAAAGCTATTTTAGTACAAAAAATGTTAAGGACACTAAATGATATTTTAACACTTCCTTATATTATGCACTTAATAATTTTGTTTAAAAGCTGTTTTAGTAGGCTTTAGTGTGTGTACTATTGTGTAGTCATAAACCTAGTGTTTGTAGAATAAATTTGTCAATAGGCTATTTACAAACGTGGCTCAAACGTTCTCCGTGCAGAACTTTATTAACAAATTTAATTGGATAGTATAGTTTAAAAATATATTTTACAACATAGGTTTTAGTATAGTTTACCACGGATAGGTCATTACTTCGCTTTATTCCTTTGTCTTTGTTAATGTAATAGCATTCGATAGTTAAAAAATTTCAGAAAATTCACTGATCGCTGATGGCTCATTCCACGGTGACGAGTGTGAGATTTCAACTCACATTTTAAGGCTTAATTCTTAAACTGTAATATAAAAATCTTTAAAACGAGTATTTTCTAATAGGTTTGCGCGGCTTACACAATGCCTACCCAGCCAGCAAGAAAACGTACATTTTACGAACATTATGTTTTACGAGGGATTCTCGTATCACCAAAAAGTTAGAGAAAAGCTCGTAAACGATAAAACAAAAAAATATAATAGAAAGAGGCTTGTAGTAATTTGTCAGCACAAGAAAAAATTTTAGTTTTGTTGACAATTTTTCTTCAATCACAATATTTTATAAGTAAGTAGTTTGTTAAATTTTTAATTTAAGAAAATTATTAAGTATGTGATTTATTGGCAGACTGGTGCAAACGCAAAGGACGATCTACCACTTTCTTTTATATTTAAACTTCTTGTAAGTAGCTACTACATATGTAATTCAAAAATACAAATTAACTTAACGAGTTTTGCAATTCTTTCACAGGCTGCGCGGAGCAACACTAAAGGATGTAAACATGTAAACGTTTAATTCCCCTATAGCGCTATTGGTTTGGCAACGACTGCGGCAATAAGAAGTACGGATAATAATATTATTTATTAACACTTTTTACTTAATTAAATTTTCCGATTTCCAATGGAGTTTAATCTTTCACTTTATTTTCTTAGGAGCTTTTCGTCAAAAATTTAACTCCGACGAAGAAGTTTTTATTTCCGTTTCAAAACCGGCAAAAAAAATTGGCAGCCTATCGGCAAAAAGGATAAAAAATAAATTCAGCTACTTTATAATATATATTAAACCCTTCTTATTTAATTGTTAATTTGTTAATAGATAGTTTGTTAATATTTATTTATCTGAAAATATCTTCACATATACAGTGCCGGGAAAAAATATTGGTACAGAGAATTTTTCGACATGAATGCAAAGTTTTTTATTCTGATTTCTTCTCTAATTGTTTTTTATAAAAATATGGTTAGTATGAAGTTCTACTTTCAAATCAGATTTTTTAGAAAAATTCCAAGTATGCAGTGTTATAGCCCATTTAATTTTAGTATAATAAAGTGCACGCTTGAATAACTAGAAAACCTCTTTGTTTTTTGGCAATTTTTTATACGCAGTTTCTTTCATACAAAAAAAAAAATGTCGCACATAATTTGCAGGGAAGAAACTGCGTGAAAAAATTGCCAAAAATCAACGCGGTTTTCTAGCAACTTCAAGCTTGCACTATGTTATACTAAAATATAATGGGATATAAAACTGCATACTTAGAATTTTTCCCAAAAATCTGATTTGAAAGTAGGTCTTCATACTAACTAAAAAAAAAAATTGCGAAAAGAAATTCAAGTAAAAAATTTTCATACATTGCGAAAAATTTTATGTGCCAATACTTTGATCCGGCACTATAAATATTTATTAATTATAATTCCATTCAATAAAAGAACTAAATAATTTGAATTAATTAATTGCCTTTATTTTTAGCATTAAAAAACAGTAGATAAAGCAGTGTAAAAAACGCATTTTTAACGTAAATTAATCGTTTACGAGACTCGTTTACAATTAAAAAACGGACGTAAAAATATTCGCATACGAATGCTTTTTCGATCCGTTTACGACTGTTCGTAGACGATGCACAATTTAAAGCGAAAAAGTGCTCGAAAAAGAGTCGTAAACGGCTATCATAAACGATTTGTAATCCGGTTTTTCTTCGAGAAAATATCCAATTACGACCTTGTTTACGACGATTTTGCTGGCTGGGTAGAAAAAAAATATTCAAAAACAATTTAATCCAAACCAGTTACACTTCACTTTCAGTCACTGTGACGGGTGTAACGAAAACAATACAAAAATGTACGATATGTCATCAATACAAACCATTGCGGTATACGGGAGTGCTCAAACAGATGCGGTATACCGTTGTGATACAATGCGTTAAAAAATTGTACCGCAGCAAGCAAAATTGATCGTTTCATTCGCACGACAGCCGGTTCTACGTATGGGAATGACTCGGGTTTTACCAAGGACTGTTATTTCGGCGAACTAACCCCGTTTAGATCGGGTATAGATCGGTGAACCCCATCATTTTACGTGCATGGAGCAATACCTTTCAGCCGGATTGCTCCGCATCCTTTCTTCTCCGGACGGTCATTGAGCCCAACCCCGTACCAGAAACATGCTTCTGTTGCTCAAGTCAAACGACACCATCCGCCTCCACGGCTACCCGCTCGCGCAACGCGCAGGTGCGAACTAGAATCCCAAGAGCCTGCACATCTCCAAGGAGCTCCCGTGATCAACAGCAAGCCTGCCTACCCCCTCACCTCTCACACCACTCTACCAGCCGCTCCAACTCGTGTGTGCGAGCCAACCAGAAGCTCTTGGTTGCCCACACCATCTGTGCAGTGCAGTATAGTCTAAACAAAGAAGATATCACTCCGAGGGACACCTCCCTAGAATGTCAGGGCATAGCTGTCCGGAGCTGTGCGCTACTCAGAGGTTAAAACCGAATGGTAGTAGGTGAATTCAACGCGCACCACGACCTTTAGCACTGAAGACTGTAAAATGATCGTTAGGGAAACCTATTGGCTGAGCAGATAAACGATTTGACATTCTGCACTATCAACGACGACGCCCCCACCAGGATTGTGAGGAACTGCAGCAGCTCGCCAGACGTAACAATTGCCAGCGCTGGTCTGATAAATAGCATAACATGGCGACCTATGCTAACGCTGGCTTCAGACCATCTGCCCATAACCATATCGATCAATAAGCCTACCGACTTTGCTTCCGCGGACCACCGAACCAACTTCGCCGTCCTCCCACACCCTAAGACGTACACGCTGGCGAACGGCAGTTCCGCAGGGTAGTCACTGCCGCAGCGGTTCGCTTCATACTATCCGGATGCATCGCGGAAGTCCGCTCAAATTTCCCGGCTGAAGCAGCTGTTCTAGCAAATGATCGTAACCACTTACGCCAGGTCGATCCCGGGAATCCTCGCCTGAAGGACCATAATTTGGAGATACAGCAACTGCTAAATCAGCATAAGCGGAAAAAGTGAGCGCTTGAAATCCGTAACTTCGCTTCTGGTGTGAGTAAGTTCTGGTCAACCGTGAGGTCCCTGTTCAACCCAAAGAGCCGCGACGACAGAGTGGAAATTTCATTCGATGGTCGCACATCGTCGGACTCGAAGAAATGCGCGCGCTATTTTAGGCGGCAGTTCGCACTGCATACTTCGGTAGACAGAGCCAAACGTCGAGTGACCAGGAGGCTGCACAAACTACCTAAAAATAGTGCACCACTTACTTTCACCAGCGGCGAAGTGAAGGTGGGCATCGGGAGGGTGGAAGCCTCCAAAGCCATTGCACCCGACGGAATCTGCATGCTGGTGCTGAAACATTTGGGTCACGCGAGAGTAGCATACCTAAAGGAGGTTCTCAACCTGTCATTGGCCCGTCTCATCATTCCTAATGTGTGGATATCAGGGAGAGTGGTTCCACAGTTAAAACCGAGAAACCCGCCAACAAAGAGACCCTGCAACCCCCGTACTTCACCCACCACCTGGCCCCAGCGAAGCATCAGCATGGTTTCCGTAAAGTGCACAGCACTTAACGCCATAAACAACCAAATAACTCGTGGCCCATGTGAGAGAAGATTCCTAGTAGCGTTGGGCTTGTTAAAGGCGTTTTGACACCGTCTGCTATTCCACGCTACCAGGAGACATTTAGACTTCCACCCTACCACAGCTTTAACTGCCATTAGAGGCCCGCATTACCATGGCCCAGTTACGGTCTGGATATTCAACAGCTACCTGTTCAGACTCGACCCCAATATCCCCAATGAGTGTCCGGCATGTGGAGACTTTACGCACGACATCAACCAACTCTTTACATACCAGCTTAATCTCACTCAACTAACAGCCCGACCTTATTGGTCCGACCATATTGAAACTGCCCGTTCCCTGGGCTTACTATTAGTTGAGCTTGAAACAATGATTGAAGTACGAACCGAAATAGGCGGGGCTTAGTAGTGCCGCCACAACAACAACAACATCGCACGATATGAATCACTTTTCCATTTTAGGGTTGCAGATTTTTGATTACTAATCACCTAAGAAAGCCTGCCAGCAATCTTGGGTCATATCGCAGTGTATCGTATCGCACTAATTCGAGGGCCTTTACTTTTTATCGTTATCACATAAAATACGATATCATATCGCATCTGTCTGAGGCCACCTTTAGTTGCTATTTACATATTTGTTTTGAAGAAAACTTGAAAGCGTTTTTTCTGGCAAACGAGAGATATACATGTGCCTATGTCTAAACTATGAATATGTTAAGTAGATAAGATTTAAAATTAACAATGTTTAGTCAACACGCTTTTGTAGAATGTGTGCGATTTTTTTTATTCTGAGCGGAGAACGTTTTGAGCAAGGCATACATACATACATATGTATACAATATGTAGCAGAATTGAGCAAATTAAACTGTATTCATGAATTTTCTTTAATATTTATGTAGATTGCTATGACACAACAAAAACCACATTTTAATATTTTGGAAGAGCTGTTACTGTAATTATGACACGATGCAAGCCTGTAGAATTGTCAAATAGCAAAATTATGCTCCCAAGTGAGAGTGCAGGGAAAAATTGCTGGTACGCACAAAACCATTTTTCTGAGTCTTCATTGGTACCACACAATTATGTATTTGGGCTGAAAATTTTTGACAGCAATAAAAAATGTTTTTCAAATAAGAACATACATATTCTTAAGGCGGATTCATCGTTTTAGTTCAGAACTTTTTTTTGCTGGCTGTCCTACGCAATTTTTTTTCCATATAAAAAAATCTGAAAAAAAAATCTGAAATTGTCAAAAACCAACGCAATTTTTTAGAGATTTGAAATTTGCACATTATTATATTGAAATTTAATGGGCTATGAAACTGCGTACCTGAATTCTTTTTAGAAATTCGTATTAAAAAGTTGGCGATTTTGCTGAAACTTTGCAGATTTTCCTTAATTTTTCTATACAGTATCATTCTTGGATTTAAATGGAGTTCGCTGAAATATAAGCCATATTTTAATACAAAATTACAAAAATTTTAGCATCTAAAACATTGCGAATATTAACAAAGCAAGAGCCGCACGCTCAATTTTGGGAGTAACTGTATATCCACATGTATGTAAATAGTTTCATTTGTTCAATTTTGTTACATACTGTATACATATGTACACACATATTATTTAGCATTTGAGCCATTGAGTATATGTATTTTTTGTTTTATATTTAATTGATTAAGCCATTGGCATTGATTTCTTAATAAAGCAATACAATACATACCCAAGCTGAACTGGACCCATCGAGTGGCCAGTTCGCACTTCGTCGGTGATTAATGCGCGTGTCATCGACTCAGTTGTGGTATTGAGACCACCCTCCTGCTACAAATTTTAAGAAATATACAAATCGTATGCTAAGTATTCGAATGCCATTTGAGAATATACGTAGGTGTAATTGTAAGAGTGAGCAAAATAATTAAAATAATTACATTTACGTATGTATGTAGTATTTGGCCTGCACTGCCTAAGCACCATCACCATAGTTAAGTATTATTTTCCAATTGATATTAGTAGTTGAATTAGCAATAATTTTAGCAAAGGATTTAGTGTAACATTTAAAGTTAAAGACTAATGCAAATATTCTGGGAGCCTTAACCATTTGCGCGATCCAATAACCAACACTTTCAAGACTGATGTGTATATTTCGGAGATTTGATTGAATATGCGATATGTATCAAGTACATATGTACATAAATGGGAGGATGTGATTGTGACTTTATCAAATGCCAACAAATTATATGTGCATTTTTCGGTGCTATATTCTTTTCCGCTTAGGTTTCATAAATGTTTCATATATATGTTTTAATAACAAAGATTTTTAAATGCCAACACCAGTTTACGATTGCTGCAGCACGACTGACAGGACTGACACGGTATAGGTAGAGCGACCATGGAACTTTAGGAAATAGGATCAAGGATATCATCAAACGCGCGCACACACATATATTTACATTATGTATGATATGTGATTTTGTATGTATGTATGTATGTATGTGTGTATGCATTTTATGTCTAGTTGACAAAAGCTTTGGCGAAATTTCACAAGTTAAGCTGCTTATCCAACTATTTAGATTCAAAATATATTCAAATATTTTGCAGCAGTCTAAAGCGCACTTACAGAAAGTGGGACATAAATATGTACAAAAATATTATAGTACAATGTAAATGATACAACAAAATTTGACAAACAGTTAAGCAATGCACCACAAATAAGCATATATGTAGATCAAATAATAACAAAAACAAACACAAGTACTAAAGTTATCAAGGAACGAAATCATTATAAAATCAGATAGAGATTATGTATTTGGCCGTGCATTGTGCCCAAAAGTGCATTAAGATGAGTAAGTTGAAGCGAGTAATTGGCGGTTTAAAGTTCCCACTTTCGACATGAAATTAAGACCCGGTTCGTTGAGTCTTGGCACAACGATACAACTGAGTTTAGTTTTTGCAGTAAAAATCTTGTTTGAAAAGAATAACATATGTATGTAAATATTTCATCAATATCATTTCGTTGATCCGAGTTTTCTGTTGTAATATTTTTTATACAACATGAAAGCATGGTTGTTGCGGAGTTGAGATGCAACTTTTTTTTTATATTTACCCAAGTTTCAAATTTTGTCCCGGCTGACTGGCGCGCACGCCTTCTTCACCCAGCAACTGCGCCTGCTCATCCTCATTCTGGTTATCGGCCATCTGTCTCCGTCCATAACGCCAGCGTGTTTTAAAAGTAGCAGTGGAGGAGGAAGTATTGTAAGAAACTGTAGGCACCGTCTTTACAACAAACAAACGCATAATAACCGAAAAAATGGGCGCACAGATCGATGAATGGGGATAGTATTTCGTTGGGATGGTTGATTGTTGGGAATGGATTTATGTAAGTAGGTAATTATAGTATACAGGATTTGAGGTACAAAACGGGTAGCATATAACGAAGATACACAAAGTTTGATTGAGCAGTTCATGTTGTTTGTGGCCAGTTTGAAGTTGGATATTTCGTGTGGGTGTTGTTTTTATTAGATTCATTTGAGTTGGTTTGATTTGATTTGCAGATAACAAATGAACGTAACGCAGGCGTGTCAAACAAAGAAACGAAACAAAGGAAAATAAACAAACAACTTTTTTAACTCAAATTTAAACAAAAAGCTAAAAAAAAAAAAAACTGAACTTATTTTGTTTTTTTTTTTGTGTGTATTTTAGTAGGAGACTACACAAAAACTGCAAGCAAACAGCGGAAGTGAAGATTGAAAGCATAAGTACTTATAGAAGTTCCCGAACAATTAATGATATAAATTAAGAATTGAAGAAATGGAGCAAATAAAACCAAAGGATGTGCAGTTAGAGTACGTACATTTTTGTATATACAGTATTGGGAGGAACAAGTTCAATAAATTGCTTATAGTACATACACACAACACATACATATCGTCACCTAAAATGCAAAAAACACGTAACAAACATCATCGTTGAAATGCAAAAAGTCATAACAAATAAAAAATTCCAAATTCACTTTTTGATTCATATGATGGATTTCATCGAATTACAACTCGCCACATCATTTTATGAAAAAAAAATCACGACTTTTTCCATTTCATTTACGGTGTTGTTACGTCTTTTTGCATTCCAGGTGACGATCTGTATGTATACATACATATGCCATTTTTGAATAAAAAATAAATAATTTACAAACAATTTTTTATCCAAGTTTATTATTTTTCTTTTTCAAATAGTAATCAATTTTGGCTGAGCGTTTTTCGCATTAGTTTTACCCAACACTGTGTATACATGAAGAAAATTTCAAATTTGTGTGTTGCCATCATCGCTTGAGATTGTTTTCCTCCGTGAACAGTTTGCACATAGCACGCGCGTCTGCGCTCTATCTTTCCCGAATATTATTTAAAAAAAATATATATATATAAACATGCAAAAAACGTTAATTGCTTTCGGTTTTTTATTGTGTTTTGGCCTAATAAATCATATTAAACAATTGTTTAATGTAAATTGTTTCCTTTCCTATTTTTATCAAATTTTTATTAATCATACAAATATGATTCCAGTAATTATGTGCATACATATCTAGTTATTGTTATCGATAGCACAAAGAGAATACAGTCCAGAATCCATACTGACAACTTGCCTCGAAATTATTTCGAATAATTGAAATTAAGTTTCTAATATATTTTTCAACAAATTTATTGTATTTCAATATTATTAATTACGAATGTCTGTCGGTCTAAAACATCCGAATTGAGAAAATAGCTATAGCGACTTTTTACTTTGTGCTCATTTAGCGCTGTAAGCAAAGGATGACGATGCCGAAAGCTCAAGCAAACTCAAACGTCAAATCATGATAAAAACATAGCAAGGTAGAACCGTTCTCTCAATTTGTCGGACATGATTATTTTTATGTTTGCCAGAATCATATAAATCATATAAAGAGCGTGTGTGAATCGGTAACAAAGTTCGCGGCGAGTAAATTTTTGACAACTACGAGGTGAATAAAATTTCAGTAGCTCATGAGGCTAGGGAAATTTTTGACAAATGCATAGAAAATTTTGACTATCGCAAAGATTAGGAGTGTTCGCTAGGCAAACAATTTGTACAAGTTGGTACGAATTGTTACCAAATCGTTGAAAGGAGAGAGCACAATTTTGACATTTCATTTGGAAGGGAAGTTGCAAATTCGTGCTGGGAAAATTTTTGCCAGTTAGAAGGTGCGTTCGTTTAACATCTTCAGTAAAAACCAACAAACTGCCAAATTCCGGCGTAATGTCATCTGTTCTCTCACAAGAGAAAAATATCCCAAATAGTACGCGAACAGAAAATTTGCTGAAACTTGCAAGTTAGACGAACAGCTGATATAATTTTTGTTTACATTCAAAAGTGTAAAATTAAAACATACGAAAAGTCATCACAAAGTGTTATACTGACACAGTTTATTGATTAAACAAATAACTACTTATTTCTTACAAGTTTAATTAGTCGCATTTTGTTGGCAAAAATTTTTCCAACAGAAACCAGCAGCTTCCCCTCAAAATGAAATGTCACTTTGCTCTCTCAATTTCCCCTACTTTGCAAGTTTNTTGCGATTTATTAATAAAAGAAGTATGTAAATATTCGTTTATTCAATTAATTTAATTAATTCCAAACATTTGAAAGGTACTCGGCTGAAAAAGCTGTATTCGCAATTGGAACGCACTCGACACCTCTGTCGATATAGGAAATCCGACCGTCACTTCCACAATGAAATTGAAGCGTATGTTGAAGAAAATCAGAATAAGTAGAAATATACGTATAGGTCCTGTTTTGGTTTCTACCTGAAATAATTTAAAAAATGTATTATGCCTGAAATGCAACTGTGGACGCCAGCTGGCAGTGAAGCTTGCTAATGTTTGCTAATTCCTGTTCGCGCAAAACTTAGTAAGTTTCTCTCTTTGGGAGCGTAAGGTACCTTGTTCTCCGAATTTTGTTACTGGCTAATTCTTACTGGCAGTTGCATAGCGAACACTCCTATTGTTGATGTGTGTAATTTTTCGTTAAATAAATCTTAAATTGATGCATTGCAATCAACGATGGTAGATGTTTTCTTAAAATATTAATTTCACTTCAATTTGTAATATTTTATTCCGCATAAATCTGCGGTTATCAAAAAATTACTGCTGTCAAAAAAATTTCATTTCACACAGCAGATTGGCAAAACTGTCTCACCATAGCAAAAATATTATTCAACAGCTTTCCCAATAGAACTCACACACGCCCAAAATTGAAAATAAAAAATTAGACTTATCATGAGTATCATTTTCGCCGAACCGGTTCACTTTTCACTTTCCGTTTCCATGTATTTACTATAGGCGGATGAAAAATTTTCGGGTGCATTTTTTTTTGGCGAAACTCAGGATAAGGCAGAATTTAAATTGTTCGAAATTGTTGTTTCTTGAGATAGAAAATGAAAATATCTGTGTGTGTTTGTGAGTAAATTTAAAAATTAAATTGCTTGAAAACAGCTAGAATTTTAAAAGTGAATCTCAGCGGTTCGTCCTTACTATATTTTTATCATGCGTCAAATTATATGGCTTTCTTAAAGCTCAGTTATGCCAGACTTAGGGCTGGTTTCTCCAACTCAACTTCACTTAGTTAAGTCAATTTCCTCGACCTAGTCAAGAATAAGCTGTATAAAACGTAGGCTAACTTTTGACTTAAGTCCAAAAAGTGGCTAAACTAAGTTAAATTGAGTTGGAGAAACCAGCCATTAGACTTCACTTGACTTGACTTGAAAATTGTACACCTGGCAATCGAAAAACAAACCTTCAAACAAAGACAGAAAGCAAATAAAAAAATCACAATTTGACACGTGTAAATATGTACATTTATTTTAATGGTAATTTTTTATCAATTTTGGTGTAAAAGCAAATTAAACGTTTACAATTTTACAAGTGCTGAGAATCAAAACAAAGAGAAAATGTCATAGGTGGCACCCTGAGTAATAGCGTCTAAGTTTCTAGGTAAGTCAAGTCAAGTCTAAGTATTGCATAACTGAACTTTTAATATACGTATTTTTTAAAAATAGCAACAGGAAATCAAATGTAAAGGGGTATAAACAAAAGATACAAAAAACAATTTATTGTACTTATAAACATTGCTAATACTAAGAGTGTTTACAAAAGAAAATTAGTCTAAGAAAAAATTTTTAAATATTTAGATACATATATTTGGGTTATTTACTTAAACCGAAAATGGCTGGAAAACCTCGAAAGTCTCAAAACTTCTACTCAATTGTTAAAGTTTGTATGAATTACTTTGCGGATTTCGAGATTTAAAAGAAATATGAAAGCAAAAGTACAAGGATAAGATAAGATAAAATTATTAATATACAATTTAATTGATAAGGGCCAATTTCAGATCAAGGATTGTGTGGCATATAAGATAATTATGAGTTCGTATTTAAAATCGAGGTTGAAGATTTTAAAAAGCCATCATTGGGCATTTAAATGCGGCTTGAACATTTAGGACCAATTTCAAATTTATATTTAAACGGCACTTAAGTTTAATTTTGGATTGTTATTTAAATGGCATTTGACTTTCGTTGGCTTTCAGATCCACTGTAAACAACTATAAAACAACCTATAGTTGCGTTCGCCAACTTTCCTGGGTTAAAAACTGTTAAACTGTCAAAAAGCAAAAGAAGTCAGAGAATCGAGTACGAGATCCACTATAAACAACTATAAAACAGCCTATAGTTGCGTTCGCCAACTTTCCTGGGTTAAAAACTGTTAAACTGTCAAAAAGCAAAAGAAGTCAGAGAACCGAGTACGAGAACGCTTTCTGGTAAATTCTTGCAACTTCTTGCGAGTTAGGGAACGCAACTTATCTATCAATCTTGAGTGTTTGATACAAACACAGGGTTGCATATCTCATATATAAATAGCCAATATTGACCATTTAAGTGTAGATTAAGTATGTGATCTGAAAACGAATTTTTTAAGTTAATCAACAATCTCTACTGAAATAGGCCATCTGAAATTGGGCCTTAGAATGAAAATTAATTTCCAAATACACATAATCGTGTTTTTATGTAAAAATTTATTGCAAAGCATTGTAGATGCATTAAGGT
>NW_016167350.1:0-9177 GCF_001687245.7 Rhagoletis zephyria
TGGTACGGTCTGTGGTGTTATTATGTTGTTGTGTTGTGGTGACTGTGCGTGGCTGCTGTGTGATTGTGTGGGGCTGCTCGGGCGGACTATGGTTAGCCGTGGAGGCTGCTCTGTTTGAGCAACAGGGGGCCACGTACGACGTGGTCCACTGTCTGTGTGTCCGTAGTCCCGAGCAGACCCTGAGGTGACTCCACCCCTCGCAGGCATTACACTTGACTGAGGTGGAGTTGTGGTGTAATCGTCTTCGGCATACACAGCAGGTGTATGTTTCTGGCCCAGGGTTTGACTCGATGCCAGCCCTGAGTAGGAGAATTCATAGTGAATGTTGCCCTATAGGCGGACAACTTCTGAGATACTTCGCCGACCTAAACGGGGTTAGATCGCCGAAACAACAGCCCTTGGTCGGGTGAAACCCGAGTCATTCCGGTACGTAGAACCGGCTGTCGTGGGAATGACAAGACCAACCTCTTTAGCTTCTTTTTCTAAACTGGAAAATGCTGCGGTTACGTCCCTTTGTTTCAGACCTACGATATCGATATCATCTGCATACGCCAGCAGCATCGTTCTTTTGCTATATATGGTGCCGCTGCGATTCAGATTGGCAGCTCTTATTACGCTTTCCAGCATCAGATTGAAAAAGTCGCACGAGAGTGAATCGCCTCGTCTAAAACCACGTTTGGTCTCAAACGGCGCGGAGAGGTCCTTCCCAATTTGGACGGAGCTGAAGGTTGTGCTCAACGTCACTCTACATAGCCGTATTAGTTTTGCGGGGATCCCAAATTTGGACATGGCGTCGTACAGGCAGCTCCTCTTCGTGCTATCAAAAGCAGCTTTAAAGTCAACAAAAAGATGGTGTGTGTCGATTTGCTTATCTAGTGTCTTCTCCAGGATTTGACGTGCTGTGAAAATCTGGTCAATGGTGGACTTACCAGGTCTGAAGCCACACTGATAAGGTCCAATCAGCTGGTTCGTGAACGGCTTCAGTCTTTCACACAGTATCGTCGACAGGACCTGGTATGCAATATCAACAAGGCTTATTCCGCGATAATTAGCGCAAACGGCGGGATCTCCCTTCTTGTGGATTGGGCAAAGTCCACAGAGACTCCATTCTTCGGGCATGTATTCATCAGACAAAATTCTGCTTAAAAGCTGGTACATACGCCCCACCAACTCTTCGCCACCGGCTTTGAACAGCTCAGCCGGTATACCGTCGGCTCCGGGGGCTTTGTTGTCCTTAAGCCGCTTTATTGCTGTTCTCACCTCGTCTTGGTCCAGTTGAGGGACGTGAGCTTCGTCCCTACACATTGGTTCGGGTTCTCCTTCATCAAGCGCGCCATCTGTTTCGCCATTTAAACGCAATGAAAAGTGTTCCCTCCATATCTCAAGTGTACTATGGACATGGCGTCCATCTTCATCTGTTGAGTTACTGCAGTACTGCAACTGGGAAAATCCACATTTCGCACGTGCCCCACTCGTATGGAATAGTAGCTTATGTCAAAATGATGGTTTTAGTATAATGCGGCATTGTCAGCATACACTCACTGGCGCCGAGCCGTTGAAGAAATGTTGGCAAATTAACGTGCAAGAAATAGTTCCGATACTACCAAGTCCATATTCTTGTTAAGGGTCATCGAAAAATTCCTTGTATTGTAAATAATAAAGGGAATGCCGGATTATACTAAAGCCAGATTCCCGACATAAACTGCTATCCATACAAACACAGCAATATAAATGTATCTAAAACTGAATGAATCAAATCAAGTTGGATTGCATTTGCATAATATACCTAATATTGGAATCTGTTTTGATCGTAAAAAATACAAATTGCAATCATTTAGATTATAATTTTGAAAGAAATTGATTGCAATCGTAAATTGTGTAAAAATTGTTAAAAGTAATCTGCCTTAAATTTATGTTCTCCATGTAACGGTTATAAAATACGTTAAATCCGCACTATCTGCATTAACAAAAACTATACATTGGAATATTTAAAATAAAACGATTCATATTTATTTTCTAATAAGAATTGTTTCTTAATTGAAAGTATTTAATACTAATATAATGCAGTCGTTAATGTTTAAAAATGAATTCGCAATATGTCCGCAGCTCAGGTTGATTTGCAGAAATCCGAATTACATACATCTACTTGAATATAGGATAGGCAGGGTTGCATACAAATGGTAGTTCCGTAAATATTTAAATATGATAGTTCATTAAATATTTACATCTGGGCCAATAAATAATAAACATATAGCCGAAAAAACAAAGTTTCAATTAAAACGAGTTTTGATAACCCCTCCATAAAATTCCGACTAATTTTAAATATGAAAATAACAATATTTTTTCATGGAGAAGTAATTTTTTTCATATACCTTGCTTATACCTACACAAGAACCGCATTAGCAAAAAACCGATTGGACTCAACATATATTTCTTTACAGCATTTATAACCCTGTCTCGAATGCGCTATAAGTCTTATTCAAAAGTAAACAAAATCTGCTACTTTTAAACGAAATTTGTTTAATAAATAATTTGCACGGTTGACAGGCTATTATCACTTAACTTCAAATGAGTGATGCCTTTATACTTGTTTTGATGTGGGAAACAAAAAACCGATTTGAAAACAAATAGAAGTCAACGCACTTTTCAATTTCAACGCGTTTTTAAATTTATTTTATGCATCCGTTTTCAATCACAGCGAACTGGGTCAAAGCGCCTTATATGTCGGTATAAACAAGGTAATAGAGCCTTTTGATTCTTAACAACATACATTAGACATTTTATTTAACTGTTGAAATGGTAACAATTACTATGCGCAAAAAGTTACTATACATTAAATTTTTGTTTTATAAAAATACTTTTTTTTAATTTCACTTTAATTTAGACAGTGGAAATATTTTCATTTTAAAAATGTATCACATATTTTTGAAGATTTTCAAAGCTTTAAAAAAATACTGCAGAACACAACATGAGCCTTAGGAATAATAAATAAGCAACTGCCTTTTCTTAAAATTCCAGACGTTTTGTTCGATAATAAATAAGCAATTGCTTTTTCTTAAAATTTCAGACCTTTTATTCGATTTGTCTAATCTAAATAAAAGGTCTGAAATTTTAAGAAAAAGCAATCGCTTATTTTTGAATTTTATATTCTTATTTTCTGTCTCAAAATGGCTTCTCGGCCATGCGGTGGAGTAAAGTAAAAAATGAAAAAGAAAAATATTTGAATAGAAATTTGTTTAAGAAACCGATTTAGTTAATAAAAAAGGAGATTGAACATTAATCATGACGATAATGCTTCATTAGACGCCAGGCCAATAACCTAATTCATTAAACAAACATTCGTTTGCGGATGCGGAAAACATCGTCCCAATTGTACGTTTCTCTCCAATTTATTTTATTAATAATTGAATAAATTTAATTTAGTTTATTTCTACTTTCCGAAAATTTCCAATGATGCTGATTGCTGCAAGAATTATTTTGCGATTTGGAGCATAATCAACACAATATATGCACATAATTATGTGTTATTTCACAGATCTCAGGGTCAGCTTAGAAATACGTCACCAAAATTATATAAAATTTTAATAGGAATTATTTTTATTTATAACGTAAAAGCGCTATCCGACCCAATCTGATAAGTATATTTCCCCTAAAGTTAACCCATTTTATTTACTTTGTCTCTCGTAAAAATATATATTTTATTTAAAATTTTCAGATATGTACATATTTTTTAAATTTTTGCTTTAATTTTTGTCTCCTTTTAATATTTAATTAGATACCACTTCACAACCCTGGATTTTCACGAAGCGTTTCATTCGGGTCGTAGTTTTGCAACTTCGGGCCATTCGTTGTTGTATGCCATATTGGCTGCCATATTGTTCACACTGTCATCGCCATATTGAACACCCTGTCAACTATCTGTCAAGCCTAAGATATCTCACTTGAATTTCTCCACAATGCTTCTCATGATGTAATAATAACAAGGTGTTGCTAGTAACTTAACCTCACTTTCTCGGCAGGTCTATTCCGGTCACGCATTTTAAAGTAGTAGAGAAGGTACTAATTATTTACTACGTTTGTGCATACTATTTCAAATTAAATGTAGAAAAATGTATAATTACAGGCTTATAAGCCTGAATATATGTTTGTATCGTCAGCTCCACACAGCTTGGACATACGTGNTAAACAAACATTCGTTTGCGGATGCGGAAAACATCGTCCCAATTGTACGTTTCTCTCCAATTTATTTTATTAATAATTGAATAAATTTAATTTAGTTTATTTCTACTTTCCGAAAATTTCCAATGATGCTGATTGCTGCAAGAATTATTTTGCGATTTGGAGCATAATCAACACAATATATGCACATAATTATGTGTTATTTCACAGATCTCAGGGTCAGCTTAGAAATACGTCACCAAAATTATATAAAATTTTAATAGGAATTATTTTTATTTATAACGTAAAAGCGCTATCCGACCCAATCTGATAAGTATATTTCCCCTAAAGTTAACCCATTTTATTTACTTTGTCTCTCGTAAAAATATATATTTTATTTAAAATTTTCAGATATGTACATATTTTTTAAATTTTTGCTTTAATTTTTGTCTCCTTTTAATATTTAATTAGATACCACTTCACAACCCTGGATTTTCACGAAGCGTTTCATTCGGGTCGTAGTTTTGCAACTTCGGGCCATTCGTTGTTGTATGCCATATTGGCTGCCATATTGTTCACACTGTCATCGCCATATTGAACACCCTGTCAACTATCTGTCAAGCCTAAGATATCTCACTTGAATTTCTCCACAATGCTTCTCATGATGTAATAATAACAAGGTGTTGCTAGTAACTTAACCTCACTTTCTCGGCAGGTCTATTCCGGTCACGCATTTTAAAGTAGTAGAGAAGGTACTAATTATTTACTACGTTTGTGCATACTATTTCAAATTAAATGTAGAAAAATGTATAATTACAGGCTTATAAGCCTGAATATATGTTTGTATCGTCAGCTCCACACAGCTTGGACATACGTGGTAACTTATAAAAAAGTAAAGGCCGTAAAATAAGGCAATTTCCTATAAGACTGTAAATGATTTTATAATTAGATTAAAACACATAAATATCGATAATATAAGAAAATCGTAATTTAACCATGCTGCCACTCTATTCTAGTGTATCAGTAGTCCATTTGGCTCGATATTATGACAATGCAGCAAAAGATATTTAATATAAAAAAATCGCCTTTCCATACGATTTTTGTGTACGTCTTTTTCCATTGATAACCACGATGTATTTTATATTTTATGTTTTGAGGACATAAATTATACAAATCCAGCAATTTTAAATATTAATATCGTTCTGAAAACACCAAGTTCTTTAAAAATCGCGATTAAACGAAAAATTAAAATGGAGTATTTTAGATACTATTTCCCTAAGAATAGTAGTATAAAAATTAAGATCGGCAGCACTGAAAATAAGCATTCTGATCTT
Source organism: Rhagoletis zephyria (assembly GCF_001687245.7). NCBI lineage: Eukaryota > Metazoa > Arthropoda > Insecta > Diptera > Tephritidae > Rhagoletis > Rhagoletis zephyria. The sequence continues at coordinate 5,493 of NW_016167350.1, forward strand.
ATCAAAATTACAACAAACACGTCGCTACTGACAACACCTTGTTATTATTCTACCTGGATTCTTCTTATATCTATCTTACAGAGTTGCCACTTCTATCTATCATTTTATTACACATGGACTTAACTTATTCTCTATACATAGGGTTTACATAGTCGATATGCAATAGTACCCCCTACTATTCACACTAAGGCCCTGTGCCAATTGATAGAAAATAGAAAATTTTGACGGATCAAAGTAAAAATTTGACACTTCTCGTGGTGAATACGAACGTATATAACCATGTATACACATAATATTGCTTGGCGGTAATAAGGAGTGAAAATGAAAATGAAAGCTGAAACAGCATAAAAAAAGCGTACGTTACTTGCAAATTATAAAATAAATATACATTTTAAGAATTTCAGCAACACACAAAAATAAAGCTTTCGCACGAGCGTTTGTTTGGTTTTTCAACTGTCAAAATTTTACTTTGCATTTGGCACAGCAAAATTCAATTTAATTGTACTACACCGTAGCAAATGTTTTCACCCCGTCTCACCACGGAGAAAAAAGTTACCGATTGGCACAGGCCCTTATCCATGTTCTGACCGACAACGACAACACTTTGAAAACGAGTTTTGGAATTGTGGGCTGAAGGCTGTTCACACCGTTTGTTAGTGTTTTCGTTAACATTTCTTACATCTTTTGATTGCAGGTTTGCTACGAAAAAAAAACAAAATAAAAATTGTTGTCTTTCATTTTCTTATCATTAGCAACCTTTTAATTTTCTTCATATTTTAATTTTGCCAGCCAATTGACAGTAAATCCCATGTATCGTATTAAAGATGATAAAATATGACTTCCACTTCGATAAATATATCAAAAATACCAGTGAAGACGCCGATTTAAATGAGTGGAACGTGAGTTTTCAAGTAGTTTTCGGCGAAAACTGGATTTCGTTTGACAGATTTTACATGGACGAAAACACAAGTTTTATACCATGTTTTGACCGGCAACGGATACACTTTGAAAACGAGTTTTGGGATTGTGGGCTGAAGGCTGATAACACCGGCTGTTAGTGTTTTCGTTAACATTTCTTAAATCTTTCGATTACAGTATTCCGAATTTTTCCATATTGGCGTTTTTAAGGCTCTGTATGCACGAAATGCTTCCATTACTAGGGCTCTGATTGAGTTCAACAGAATCTCTCAGCATGTTGATATTGATTTTTCAGTTTCAAAAAGTTGCTTCATGAGCACCCTAAATCTACTTTATAAGTAGTTATTTTCACGCTTGTTTCTGTTTTACGAATGGTTGTATAAATACGTTAAAATGAATAAATAGAGGAGAGCTTAAAAGAATTAAGCAATCAGAGGTTTCTATTGCCGGTGTTGATAATGTATATCAACCAACAATTTGGTGGTTCGACCCATGTAAATTCCTGCATAATATTTTTATCCTCCATCATTCCTTGATGAATTTCGAGCGGTTGAATGATGATTGCATCTCATACATGGCCGATAGTTTTACCGCTACAAGGCGTTAGTCAAAACTGATAAATTCTGGACTGACAAACTTGATGGAAAATATGTACCAAACATAATGTACGTTTGATGTCAAACTTGAAGAAACTCTGGCCAATAAACTCGTCAGTCAAGCTGATTAACTTTGACATACACTCAACCTTCTAAGGCCCAATTTCAGATGGCGTACTTAAATAGAGATTGTTGATTAACTTCCACTATTCATTTTCACATCATACATTTAATCTGCACTTAAATGGCCAATATTGGCTATTTGAATATGAGATATGCAACCCTGTATTTGTACCAAACGACCAAGATTGATTGGTAGGTTTATTAATCAATCCCTCCAAATCCCACAAAAAACCATCAGCTGTTCAACACAAAATGTAAACAAAATGTAGGCAAATGCAAAAATCATTTCAAGGAACAAGCAGTTGTAATAAATTTTAAAATAATTAAAATTGAGCTCTGTAAGTTCTTGTAGAAAGCTTTTTGAATAATGAAAATTTTTGAAAAACATAATTTCCATTTCAATTTATTAACAATAAAACAAAATAAATTTAAAATTAAAGGTATTCAAAAAACAAGTAAATTTAATAAGCATATATATATATATAACATATTTTAATCCTACATTACTCCCCTTTCAAGAGTTTTGTTCTCGAATAAATTAAATGTAACTTTCTTTTTAAATTTCGCATCATTAATACTGTTACGAATATCCTCGAAACCTTGAGGGATTTCCCAAATATCTTACGGCTCGTATCGCTGGATTATTAAATAAATGCTAACGATGACCAAATGGTAGTGCAATTAACTTTATTGTACAACAAACAATTTACAATACTTGCTAATACAGTAAAAACACTTTACAATACTTGCTAAAGCAATAACAACGCTTTACTAAACTTGTTAACACAATTAAACTTATAGCTTACTTATTCGTAACTCACTTCTCGGCTCACTTTACTTGTAGCTTGCTGACTTGTATCTGACTCACATCGCTGTGGCGGCGCCCTTATATATCTGCGCTCGTACTTATGGCAACTCTAGAACGTTCTGAAGTTTATCGCTCATTCTCTTTATCTCGCTGTTCGCAGTGTTCATCCAACTTGACGTTTCTCTTTGTGGAACCTTCTACGTCATTCCTCGAACATTCTGCCTATTTCTCGTTGTTCGCTTCGTGTTGCCGCAGTATTCGTCACAATACGATTGTTCGTGTTAGTTTGCTGTGTTGTTTTAATTATAGCGGTTTTTAATCTATTAATTGGAATTGTTTTAACTTCACCATTAGAATCTACCCTAAAATATTTCTAATCTCTTCCAATAACTTTGTAGGGCCCTTCGCACGGTTGTTGTAATGAACTTTTATTTATAGAACGAACGAAAACAAATTTGCAGGTTTGAAAATCCTTTGGAATATAAAAACAAGTGCTAGAATTTTGATGATGTTTAAAATTTGAATTAACATTTCAAAAATGTTCACGCAAACAATCTAAAATCTCAGTTGAAGAAAAATTATCCGCTGATGGAACAACAAGTTCACCCGGCAAACGTAAATTTTTCCCGAAAACCATTTCAGCAGGTGTAGCTGAAACATCTTCCTTATAAACATATCGTAATCCCAAAAGTGCAATGGGGAATAGTCGTTGCGCTGGGTATGCAGTTACAGTTACATGGCTATACTCAATCCCGACTCTTGCGTTCTCGTTCGCGCACTCTGGGTAACGTGAGCATGGGTTTTGAGCAACCCATGGGCGAGATGCGGTAACCAATACGAGGGGAGCCTTGGGTCACGGCAGAAAGAGAGGGAGCTTCGGTGGGGCCACTCCGACTTTTTCGGTTTAAGGGCTCACAGAAGTTGTTGTTGTTGTAGCGGCTACAACAACCCCGCCCAGATCGGTTGGTATCTCAGTCGTTGTCGTCAAGTTCCACTAACGGCAACCCTAGGAAGCGTGCAGCTTCTGCGGGGTTTGCCCATAAGGACAAGGTCGTTAGGGATGTCGGGTTTGCCGGGCATGCGAAGAGATGTTTCGAGTCATGTGGGGTCTCTCCGCATGCCGGACATTCATTAGGCACATCCTCATTCAGCCTACTCAGGTAGGAGTTTAACCTGCTGCAGTAGCCGGAGCGAAGTTGTGCAAGTGTGGTGCGCGTCTCCCGAGGCAGATGAAGCTCCG
>NW_016167350.1:10568-21692 GCF_001687245.7 Rhagoletis zephyria
CAATTGCTGGCTTATGCCGATGACATCGACATCATCGATAACAAAAACCGCGAAGTCGGTTCTGCCTTTGCCAAGTTGGATAGGGAAGCGAAGCGAATGGGTCTGGTGGTAAACGAGGACAAGACGAAGTATCTCCTCTCATCAAATAAACAGTCAGCACATTCGCGCCTTGGCACCCACGTCACTGTTGACAGTTACAATTTCGAGAAAGTAGAGAATTTCGTTTACTTGGGAACCAGCATTAACACCGATAATAATGTCAGCATTGAAATCCAACGTAGAATCACTCTTGCCAACAAGTGCTACTTTGGACTGAGTAGGCAATTCAGGAGTAAAGTCCTCTCTCGACGTACGAAAACCACGCTCTATAAGTCACTCATCATGCCCGTGCTGGTATATGGCGCAGAAGCATGGACAATGACAACATCCGATGAGGCGGCTCTTGGAGTGTTTGAGAGAAAGATTTTGCGGAAGATTTACGGGCCTTTACGCGTTGGCGACGGCGAGTACCGCAGACGATGGAACGATGAGCTGTATGAACTTTACAACGATGTGGACATAGTGCAGCGAATTAGAATACAGCGGCTCCGCTGGCTTGGTCATGTCGTTCGAATGGACACCGACGCTCCAGCTCTGGAAGCATTAAACTCGGAACCCGCTGGAGGCAGCAGAGGAAGAGGAAGGCCCCCACTGCGATGGAAAGATCAGGTGGAGAAGGACTTGGCTTCACTTGGCGTTTCCAATGGGCGTCAGTTGGCACAGAGGAGAAACGACTGGCGTGCTTTGCTGAACTCGGCCAAAATCGCTTAGGCGGTTACAGCGCCAAAAAATAGCTGGTAGTTCATCATACCACCTTCCAGCTCCATCTCTGGCCATAATAACAGCTTTTAATTGCCTATGAAATCTCTCAACCATACCATTACCTTGCGGATGATATGCAGATGTTGTAATGTGATGACTGCCTAGTAATTTAATTAGCTCTGAAAATAATTTGGATGTAAATTGACTTCCTTGATCAGTCGCAATTTTTAATGGAACTCCCAATCGTGAAACATATCCAGTAAAAAATGTATTTGCAATCGTTGCAGCCGAAATATATCCTAATGCATATGCCTCTGGCCAGCGAGTAAACCTATCAATTATTGTCAAAATATAACGATGACCTTTTGAAACAGGCAAAGAACCAACAATATGTAAATGAATGTGTTCAAATCTATTTTTAGGAATTGGAACTTCGCTAATAGGAGATTTCGTGTTACTATGGACTTTCGAGATTTGGCAACTAACACACTCTTTTGACCATATATTGGTTTCCTTAGTCATTCTCGGCCAATAATATCTTTTAACAATAAGTCGACGAGTAGCTTTTGTACCAGAATATGAAATACCATAACGCATATTAAAAACCTTCTTACGTAAATTAGTTGGTATATATGGCCTCGGATTTTCCCTGTTATCTCACACCAAATATTGAAATTCAATAAAGGAATTCGAAATAACTTTAAATTTAAACATTTAGAGCCAATTTTTAAATCATTAAGCTCATCATCTTTTTGCTGTTCATTTTGTAAAATCTTAAAGTTTAGCTCCGAATTTCCAATTACATTAACTTCAAAAGCTCGAGATAGTGTATCAGCTATGATGTTTGACTCTTCTTTAATATATTGTATATCATTAGTGATTTGTGCGATGTATTCCAAATGTCTCGTTTGTCTTGGACTACGTTTTGTTTTTGAATTTAAAACATTGATTAAAGGTTTATGATCTGTGAAAACAGTAAATGGTCGTCCTTCCAAAAGGTAACGAAAATGTTTGACATTTAGATAAATCGCCAAAAGTTCTCGGTCGAATGCACTGTACTTAGTCTCAGACAGAGACAATTTTTTGGAGGAAAATGCAATTGGCTCAATGTTATTATTGAAATGTTGCTGAATGACACCTCCAATTACCGCATTAGAAGCATCAACAGTTAAAGATAATTTAGCGTCTTTGTTAAAATGATTTAACAATATCTCAGACGCAAACCTATCCTTAATGCATTCAAAGGCTTGGATTGAATTATCATCCCAAATTAAAGATTTTTCTCGTCTCTTGTTTGTTCTATTAATTAATCCATAAATTTTATTCGTGAACTCTGCCACTTTCGGTATATACCTATGATAATAATTAACCATACCTATAAATTTCTGTGCTTGTTTAATAGAATTTGGACGCTCAAAATAACGAATAGCTGATATCTTGTTTACAGAAGGCCGAATCCCAGCACCGGATATATTATGTCCTAAAAATCATTATTTGAAACACCAAAAGTACATTTGCTTGGTTTAATATTTAAACCGTACGCCGTTAGGCGTTGAAAAAACATATGTAAATCTTTTAAATGTTGTTCTTCATCTTCACTTGCAATGAGTAAGTAAAGTAAGGCAAAAACAAAATCTAAACCACTAATGACTTCATTAATAAATCTCTGAAAAGTCTGCGCTGAATTTCTAATCCCGAAAGGCGTTCGAGTAAATTCAAGCATGCCAAAAGGTGTCGTAATAGCGGTTTTATAAATATCCTCTTCTGCCATTGGAATTTGATGATATGCCCTTACTAAATCCAATTTAGAAAATATATTTTTATTTCTGGGATTCATATTAAAATCACGAATATGCGGTAAGGGATAACGATTCGGAACAGTTACTACATTTTATCTTCGAAAATCGCCACAAGGACGCCAATCATTAAATCCTTTTTATCTACAGAAAGATTAGTCAATGGATAACCTAAACGTTTGTGCTTGATATCAATTATAATACCATATTTACAAAGAAAATCAGCACCAATGATTGGCTTTGCTATGTCAGCTATTAAAAATGTGAAAGGAAATTCGCGTCTTAAACCTAACGTTCAAAAACCTTTTTCCAAAAGTCGAAATCGTCGAAACATTAGCTGCAGTAAGAATGATGTCAGAAGATTTTTTTGTATGAGGAAATTTTGATACCGGAAGTACCGAAATTTCTGCACCACTATCAATTAAGAAATTTTGTCTATTCTCCTTATCAAAAACGAATAAGCGACGCGTTGAAATATCTAAATTTCCGTTGTTTGTCGCTGTAACAATGGACGAATTTAGTTTGTTATTATTATTAGAATATGATCAAGGTTGTTCACATTTTTTTGCTTAATCACCAAATTTATAATGATATTTGCACATCCAATTTGGATTGTTTCTAGATCTTGATCTACGCCTAAATAAATTCCCAAAACTGTTTCTTTGAAATGATCGTGATCTACTTCGATTTTGACTCAAATGATGTTTAATTTCAGATAATTTCAAAGAAAGCTTTTGAAAATTTTCGCACATGATAGAAATTGTTTTTACTAAATTGTCAATAATCAAATTTTGCTGTTTAGAATTTGAAATATTATTAATTGAAGAGACTTCATTTTCGTCAATTACTTCCCAAATGTTATCCGCTATTTAGTCAGTTCATTTATATCATTTGAGTTTGAACTAGCTAAAATCGCACTTAAATTTTTGGGAAATTTCCTAAGCCAACGTTTTTTGAGAATATTTTGGCTGAAATGAGAACCGGAAAGTATCATAAGTGACCGATAAAATTCTGAAGGTTTACGATCCCCCATTCAGAATCCAATTTTGAACTCTCACTTAAAGAATGTCTTTCGATTAAGACTTTCTTTAACTCAGTGAATCTATTATTTTGTGGTGGATTTTTAATGAAATCCAAAATCGTTACAATGACTTCTTGTGGAAGTGCCGTTATAATATGTTCATACTTAGTATTTTCTTGTGTTATATTTTTTGTACTAAATTGCATTTCTGCATGTATAAACCATGCATCCGGGCAATTAGTCCTAAATTGTGGAAGTTTTACTGAAGTTGCACAAACATTAGTAATATGTTGCTCTACATATAAATAAGAAATAAATATATAACTAAATAAATAAATATATTCTGAAGTGAATGAATCATTTTGAAGGGAATGAGTAATTTACAAATAAGAAAACTGTTGTTTTTTTTCTAATATTAAAGAACTTATATCAATAATAATTTTAAAAACTAAATAGCTTATCTTTCAATATGGACTGTTGCTTGCTAGATCTATTGATATCTGGCCACTGCCGTTGTTACGTAAATTTATTTGTTGTTGTTATAATTATTGTAGTAGTTGTCTCTTTATTTGTTGTTGTTATAATTGTTGTAGTTGTTGTCTTTTTATTTGTTGTTATAATTGTTGTCTTTGATGACCATTTGTCCCACTTCTATATTGGCTTCTAGTTATAATCACTTTGAACTTTGTTGTAGACTGCGAATGTAGTCACGCGACCAGAGTTCCCAAAAGCGTTATTTTATTATTAATATTAATTTTATTTTTATACCGACACATAAAGCGCTTTGACCCAGTTCGCTGTGATTCAAAACGGAAGCATAAACCAATTTTCAATACGCTCAGAAATTTAAAAGTGTATTGACTCGAATTTGTTTTCAAATCGCTTTTTTATTTCTCACATCGGTTAGAAAACAACACATCATTCATTTTACACGAAGTGAAAAAAGGCTGATTTTCTTTATAGAGTCCGTTTTAAATTAGAATTATTATTATATTCAACAATTTTTATTGAGCTCGAGGCCGTTATTATTATAACAAATTAGAATTTTTGTTCGCTTCCTTTTCGGTCCACCGCACAAATTAGTTATTAAAGAAATGACGAATAAAAATCAGTTTTATTTTTTATTTTTGAGTACGGTTTCAGCGAGTGCGCAATAACGTCACCGGTATAAACGCCTGAAATAAATATGTGTTGAATCAAATCGGTTTTTTGTTAATGCGGGTCTAGCGTAGGTATAAATAAGGTAATAGATATTGTACAACCGCTCCCAGATATTTAGAATTCATTGGTTTAATTTAGCTACTCAAACTGGTCATTTAGTGGCTTAAGATTTAGGTCAAATTTTTGTCAAAATCAAAGCAAATGTAAACTCCAGTGACTGATATATATCTTGATGTGGATCTAATATTAGTTGCCTTGACTAAAGGTATGGCCTCGTCAATTAAGGCAGGATCGCCAATTATAGTTGTAATAAATTTTAAAATAATTAAAATTGAGCTCTGTATATGTTTATATAAGTTCGTTTAGAAAGCTTTTTGAATAATGTAAATTTTTGAAAAACAATTTCCATTTCAAATTATTAACAATAAAATAAAATAAATTTTATAATTAAGGGAATTCATATAACAAGTAAATTTAATAAGCATATGTATATTTTAATCCTACACTCCCAATTGTTTGGCATATTTAAACAAAGGTGATCTGAAACCCAACGAAAGCTAAATGCCGTTTAGGGTAGGGCTGCCAGATATCTCTGTTGCCAAACCGGGACACTTAAGGCGGGGAGAGGCCTCTCGCTCCCTTCCCTTTCGTTTCGACAAAAATTTGCATACAAATTCGCAACTTTCTATTCAGACCTTTTTATAAAATTTTGAAAATGAAGTTTTGCAGCCCATAAAAATTTANTATACAGTATATTTTGCTTTGCTGCCTCTATGCTTAAGTGCACATTTAAGATACCTACCCCAAAATGCGCATCAAAAGCATTATTTTTAACATTTATAAGGAAACTGCTCCGATAGATGCATTCAACATACCTGCACATTGGCGATACCTGCCTTAAAAATTGTGCGACTAGTATCAATTATCAATGAAAGTATTTTACCTGCACTGGCCCTACAATTACCTAATTTTACAACCTTTTATTTATTTTGCTCATCGCGCAGAACAACGAAAATGGCTATCAATTTATGTAGTTATATAGATAATTAGATAACATTCGGTAAAAATTTCGCTTGCAGTAATTTCTACTTGGTAAGTGCTCCGCCAATATTTGGTTTCATAGGGATTCGGATACCTTCCTCATTGAAGTAGTAAAGAAAATTCGCTTAAGTGCCTTCTTCGGTTACGTGCACAAGTTTTTCGTGCAAAGAAGGATGTGCAGCTAAGCAAAATATAATGTATTTAGTATAGAAATATTCAATTCAAATACGCCAATATTAAAATGAAGCGTTTTGCACTTAACGGATGCTTTTTCATAATTAAGTTAAAAAAATATATATTTAAATTCCATGCTGCCTGTAATTTGAACCCTGACGCTCTGGAAATTAGCAATTTGCGGCAAGCATCTTCGTGCACAGCCAGGCATGTAAATTTGCATTCAAATGTTCAGTTTGATTCAACACCACGTGTGCGTGCTATGAAAGTTTTTAAATACGAAAATTGTAAAACGATAATCAAATAAAAAATATTCATGTTTACTATGCGTTATTTCCCCAGTCAATTCATAAAATTTTTATTAATATTACAATGCGTTTTTTCTCTCAGTGTAGTCATTTTTATTCAAAATTTGTGCAATCAAATAGAAACATTTTAAGGTTGGACCGGGACACCGGGACAAATAGTCTAAAACCGGGACATGTCCGGGAAAACCGGGACGTCTGGCAGCCCTAGCTTAGGGCCAATTTCCAATGAAATTTAAACGGCACTTAAGTTTAATTGAGGATTGTTGGTTGTTTGGTACAAACACAGGGTTGCACATCTCATATTTAAATAGCTAATATTGGCCATATAAATGCAGATTAAGGGCCGGTTGTTCAATGTCTGGTTATCACCACCACTACACTATCGACGTTTTTGACATCATGCACTTGTACTTAACCGGAGCTTCTACCTCCGATTTGTGTTAATCAGACATTGAACAACCGGCCCTAAATGTATGATCTGAAATTGAATTGTGGAAGTTACAATCTTTACTTAAGTTACTGGGACGTTACACATTCAATTTTCCTCATTCAATTTTCAATACAGGGCCTGTGCCACTCGGTAACTTTTTTCTCCGTGGTGAGACGGGGTGGAAAAATTTGCTATGGTTTACAAATAAATTGAATTTTGCTGTGCCAAATGCAAAGCAAAATTTTGACTGTTGAAAAACCAAACAAACGCTCGTGCGAAAGCTCTATTTTTGTGTGTTGCTGAAATTCTTAAAATTTATATTTATTTTATAATTTGCAAGTAACGTGAGCTTTTTTTATGCTGTTTCAGCTTTCATTTTTATGTTCACTCCTTATTACCGCCAAGCAATATTATGTGTATACATGGTTATAAGCTGTCAAAATTTTACCTATCCCCATGAGCTAGGTAAAATTTTGACGTTCGTATTCACCACGAGAAGTGTCAAATTTTTACTTTGATCCGTCAAAATTTTCTATTTTCTATCAATTGGCACAGGGCCACACTCACACTTTTTCACTAATACCATTTTCGGACGACATCGGAAACATGTTTTCTTGCTATAAATGGTTTTCGACCTAAAACTTGTGTAAAATCTGTCAAACGAAAACCAGTTTTCGCTGAAAACTACTTGAAAACTGACGTTCCAATCGTTCCACTAGTTTTTTCGATTATTTATCTAAGTGGATGTCATATTTTATCATCTTTAAGACGCTAGTTGGGTTTTATTGTCAATTGGCTGTCCAAATTAAAATATGAACAAGAGAAAAAGGTTGCTAATGATAAGAAAATAATACACAATGATTTTTATTTGTTTTTTCGTAACGAAACTGTAAACAAAGGATAAAAGAAATGAAAACACTAACAGCCGGTGCGAACACCTTTCAGCTCACAATCCCAAAACTCGTTTTCAATGTGTTTTCGTTTTCGGTCCTAACATGGTTTAACCATATATGTAATACTTCTATAAGCTAACTTCTCAATGTGTAAGCATTCCGAAATCAAAGCGAGACAGTCTAGTACCGTTTTTGTCAATGTATTGTGTACTTGAGTGCCGTTTTTGTAAATGTGTTGTGTACATGTTTATTTATAAACGTATGTGTTCCTTTTCTTTCGTACGTTTTTATTGATATATTTGTACTGCAGTGTTTTCGGACGGTACTAGCTCTTACTGCCAATATAGGAGTATTACATACATGGGTTTAACACACTAAACTAACAGGTCTATTCTGCACGTTACCGAAGATTTTGTAACCGGAAAATTTTATTACCAAAAAAAGTTACCAGTTCTTGTCACCGCGATTCTAGGTACGTTGGTAATGCAGTCAAAATATTCAGCAATTCAGCTATGGAGAATTGTGCCAATCCTGGCATTGCATATTTCACGGGGCAATAATTTTTTACCAGCTTATGAGATGGTAACAAAATTTACCGGTTACAAGAGTACACAGAATGCGAAAAGGGTTTAAAAATTGTCAGGAACTTTATTTACCGGTTACAAACTTTTTATTACCAGCGCAAAATAGACCTGTAAGTCGAAACTATTCTAAGTCACAACTAAAGCTATTCACAGTCGCCTTAGTTTCGACTTTTCTGGCTAAGTATCAACTTAAAATTTAGTTTCGGTTGCAGCTGTAATTATGTCGTAACTAGGAAGAAGTATTTCATCAAATTAAGGGAAAACAGACGAAATATGTAAAAATTAAGTTGGTAGAGTATGATTTTGATAATATTAAATAATCTCCAATTAAAATGTACAAAGATCGATCCATTTTAATCCGAAGATGAAGTTAAATGTGTATTACAATTCGAATAAAGCTACATCACAATTTTGTAATTGGAATAATTTAGATAAATTCTCAAATAATAAGTCAGTTTCACGCTAGTTCTTTTAAAGTAAATTTGTGCATAACATTTAGATATCTACTATTTCTATGTTTCACAGCATGCTTTCGATAAACATCGACTTCAAATCACTGCGGTTGTTCTGGCTATTTCACACAATTAACTAGAAAATGATACCTTATTCTTTTGCATAATCATGCAATGAAAATAAAAATTACATAAATGGATGATCAAACTTGAAATTATTTAATAAAAATCACGATGCAGCGAACAAAGGTGGCGCCGTCAGTGGTACCGCTACTTTGGTTTTGCCGATTTTGAAGTTGTGGTAACTTGTAAATAAACCTTTGATTACAAATCAGCGAAAGAGAAATTTTAATTATAAGTGCAAAATCAGTTTAAATTGTGTTAATTTGCAATTAGTGAGTGATTTTTGAGTTGAGGACTGCGTAAAAACGAATACAATGAAGTGCTGTGTGTTAAATTGCGACAGCCGTCAAGATGCAAGAAACGTAGATGCAAGTGTAGCGCTGGGACGAATCGCTGCATTTTGTGTACATGGGGCACGGCAAAGCCGTTCCCGAAATGTTTCTCTATTATTATATTAACAGCATTTCCTCACAATGATTTTGTTTCTGCTCCACGCAGCCTGCTTTAGCAAGTTAACTAATCAATCCTGCAGAGATGCTGCTGCAGTTTTCTACAGCAGCCTTAATTGCAAAGCAATGGAGTGCACTAAAATGTTCACTGTTCTCTAATAGATTATGTGAAAAATGCAATATTTTCACATTTAGCAAAATTAAAACACGTTTTTCGCTGTCAAGTGAACTGCTTTGGCAGTTTCAACTCTTTCTTCTTTTCGCTCCATTCTTTGTTTACTTTTGGTACACAAATGTCAACGCCCAGGACTGCGCAATCTTGTATTCTATCATTCTTGAATAAAAATGTAATTTTTCCAAAATATCGTAGAGAAAAATCGGTACATTTTCACACTCGTTTTGCTATATCGTAAACTAAGTCGAAACTACTTAGTAGAAATCTGAAATGCGACTATGAATAGGAGGTAAATTTTAAGTTGGTACTTAAATTTAAGTTGCAACTTTGTTAGTTTCGACTTACAGGTCTATTCTGCGCTGGTAATAAAAAATTTGTAACCGGTAAATAAAGTTCCTGTCAATTTTTAAACCCTTTTCGCATTCTGTGTATTCTTGTAACCGGTAAATTTTGTTACCATCTCATAAGCTGGTAACAAAGTATTGCCCCGTGAAATATGTAATGCCAGAATTTGCACAATTCTTCATAGCTGAATTGCTGAATATTTTAACTGCATTACCAACGTTCCTAGAATCGCGGTGACAAGAACTGGTAACATTTTTTGGTAATAAAATTTTCCGGTTACAAAATCTTCGGTAACGTGCAGAATTGACCTGTTAGTTGCTGGACTATGAATACGAGCCATTGTTGTCGTGAAGACGACATTTGATAATGAAATTGCTTCTCAAATTGAATGTAGCCTACGTAATAACTTTCAATTTTGATGATTTTTGACAAGCAATGTGTGTGAGGAAATTGAAAGGAAAAACTGATTGTGTGTCGTCAGCGTAAGTGCCATTTGAATATTCATTTGAAATTGACCCTAATACCATGTTCGGACCGACATCGAAAACATTCTTTCAATGCTATAACTGGTTCTCGCCCTAATATCATGTTCGACCGACATCGAAAACATGTTTCCGTTGCTAAAACTGGTTTTCGACCTAAAACTTGTAGTGTTTCCGTCCATGTAACATCTGTCAAACGAAAACCAGTTTTCGCTGAAAACTACTTGAAAACTCAAGTTCCACTCCTTCCAATCGGTGTCTTCAACTGAAATTAGTCAAAAACGAAGAAAGTATACTTAAACGCAGTCTGTATACGCAGAATTTTGCCGATTACTGGAGCCCTCAGTGTTGCTTACTACATTGTTGCCATTTACCAATGCCTTTTCATAAACTTACCTTTTCAACTACACTTTTTCGTGCTATAATAGATTTTATGTAAATAAAAAATACTTAGTTTTCAACATAAAACTTTATTCAATAGAAAATTTCAAATATTTTTAACGTATTTTGAATAGGAACTTATAACTTTTTTACCATCTGCAAAACTTACGAAGTGGAAACCATCTATAGAAGGAAGAAATCAGCAGACACGGAAAAATCTTAATTCCGCAGATTTCTGCTCTACGGGCTACAACTACAGAAAAATTCTGCGGTGTTGAGTTTTCATTTACATGGTGTGAGCTGACTCGGGTTTACGTACCGGTAGGTTTACGTTCTTGGCTAATTTCAGCTTTCACAAGTTTTTTCGATTATTTATGTGGACTTCATATTTTTAATTTACCCGAGCGCACTTGTGCACAAGGGTATTATAACTTTGTTCACATAACGGTTGTTTGTAACAGGCAAAACGAATCGAGATAGATATAGACAAATGTATACATAAATGATC
>NW_016167351.1:0-5289 GCF_001687245.7 Rhagoletis zephyria
CATCTTCAAAATGGTTGCTTGGACAAGCAATCGCAATCGGAATCGCAAAACATACACACATACAAATGTACATACATATATACATACATATATATGTATGTACATTAGGCCAGAGTAATTTGTATGAGTAAAATTTTGGAAGAAAGTGTATAGCAAATCTAAATTCTACGATTAATTCTAAGTAAATAAAAATGGTGAACGAACTATGTGTATGTATACCAAAAATGACGTTTGATCCTCCTAATTTGCAAAAGAAAAATCAGCATATTGTATAAAGAAAACACAAAATTAATTTCATTCAGAAGTAATTATAATACACTGATTTTTCTTTTGCAAATTGGGAGGTCCAAACGTCCTTTTTGGTATATAGTTTGTTCACCATTTTTGCTTTGAATCGAACGTACAATTTGAATATGCCAAACACTTTATTCGAAGTTATATTACCCTGCCCTAATGTACATATCTATATATGTAAGCACTTGGATATAAAACAGCCGGGTGAAAAATGTGTGCGGAAATGGTGCAATTTCCAGCGCAGGATAACAATATCGACCAAAAGACTAAAAGGACATTTCGTCAAAGTCGGGTGCACCTTAATGGCTTTAGCTGCCTTTTTTCATTTCACACAAAGCAAACTAATTCAGCAAATAGCTTCGGCATACAGATTCAAGCTCTGTGTTGTATGTTGACATTTGGAGAAAGATAATCTTAAGGAAATTGTACAAAAGATTCATTTGGTCAGTACTGTGCGCGCTTGGGAATGCGCTATGATCGAGTGCTTGCTTCTACTAAAAATAAATTTACTTAAATTTACTTAAAATTAAATTTTTCATCATCAGAGGCATATAGTAAAATTTAGCGCGCAACTTGATTTACTTCCATTAAAACAAGCGACAAATCCTATCCTTCTGTCCTAATCGAGGCACGGAAGGAGGAGAATGAATTAGAAATATTTTTTCAGAATGCTATTAAATTTATTTGTAAAATTATTTGGTGAAAAAAGTAATAAAGTTCTCCTTCTTTTACGAAAAAAAGTTCAAGATGCAAAACCATGGCTTTCAACCATGCAGAGGTCCGATAAATACTTCTTTATACAATTGGACTTCTACAATAACGGCACAACTCAAAATTTCATGGTTTATAAATAACCATATTTTTCTGTGGCAAATCGACATATCGAGGGCTAATATATATTCAATACCCTCTATCTGCAATTTTCACAAAAACTACTTGGTGATGTTGGAACCCATCTGGGAGTTACGTGTCATCACTGATGTTAACTTTAACTTTGCAATTTAATAGTAAATTCTTCTGTCGAGCGAATCAGGTCAAGATGACCGTTAAGCTTTAGGACCAGTTTTTCAGTGCATGTTTAAACTTAGATTACGTAAATTGCATTTAAATTGAACAGCTGGCTGGCATTTGATTGGCTAATCTTAGTTTAGAATAGCCAGCTCGAGCATTTAAACTAAGTTTAAACCACAAACGTGCACTGAAAATCTGGCCCTAAGGTGGATTTTTATATCAGAATAACATTTTTGTGCAAATTGCATATAGAAGGTAGTGAATATAAGCCCTCGATCTGCTTAGATGTTACCAATCCGACAGCAGGGGCGCAGTTTTGCCATTAGCCACAAAACCGAAGTAGGCAACCCTCACTACTGAACAGTGGCACATGTCGCACATTTATTGCGGATATTGGCATAAGTAAAAAAAACTGTCGATAGGTTAGTTATGCTTTTACGAGAAATATCGACATTTTTGGTTTTGTGCCGTTGTTCAGTAACACCACTGGAGTTATTTTCGTTTAGTTACTTAGGAGTTGTTACTTATTTCGTACTTTTTCAGTGAAATCTCACTAAATCTTTAGAAAAGTTATAACTTGAAAGCTTATAAATTTTCGCTACAAGCCGACTGCAAATAATTTGGAATAAATAAGTAGTAACGTTCCAAGATACATTTTTGTTAAATTACGAAACGCAAAATCTTTAATTGGCTCTACTGAAAAATATGGAATTTTTAGTGGTGTCCTTATTGTCCAAAAACACAAATACTAAAAGAAGAACTTTGCGGTGAGGCACCGAAGAAACCAAATTCCGAGGATTGAAAATGATTATGTTGCACATGTCAATTGAAGTTTAGGGATATTCTCCATATAAATATATGTATATAGAGGTATTATATTCAAAATCTGATTTGGCGCCACTTGTATCTACTCACGTCGAGCGCACGTTTAGTACATGCAAAGTTTTAATTCGCGACAATCGAAATAAAATGCCGTCAGAAAACTTCAAAATGCATCTTCCATGTTACTACAACTACGAAAAGTCTTTGGAGCTAAAACCTCGAAAGGAGAAAATAGTCAAAAGATTCAAAGTACAAATTATTCATATAATGAAATTAGTTCATAGCTTTCCTACTTTTACTTGTAAAATAAACAGTTCTAAAATAAATGTATTTTTTTATAATTTTTCGGTTTTTGTCGTTTTTTAGTGCCTTATTTTGCCTTTTTGCGAGTTCTAGTGCCTTTTCCTGCCTATTTGGTTGTTTTATTTTGCCTTTTTTATATGGTTTTAGGTCCTAAAAATCCGTTCCCTGGTGATGACAGTTAAGTCTAAGACAAGTTCTTAGGTCAAAAAGTAGTTTTTTGTGAAAATCGATGATAGGAGGTTTTGAATATATAGTAAGTCTTCGATAAGTAGGCAAATCATACATTCCTTACAGGGTAATTATAAAATTGTATATAAACAAAAGTACTTCCTCTGCGAGTTTCTTCTAAAAACTATTTTTATTGATGTAGTAGCGAAGTTATCAAAACCTATTAGGTCCTATATGAGGAGCCCATCCGACTTTTGTACAAATGTGAATTTTTAATGAAAACTACTTGGGGTCTTTCTAATCCACTGTCGGAAAATCGTTTTGAAGTGAAACAAGATTTTGATTTGATTTGACTACAAAAATTGGTAATTATTTTGTTTAGACTCTAAAATGGCTGTTCCGGAGTGCAATTTAACAAATTTACCTATTTCATTTGAAGCAAAAAATTCAAACTGAGCCGATGTGTTCTCCTGGTTTTTAGGTGAAAAGCATGGAAAATTGCAAACAGATGGCAGTTGTTTTTTTTTTACCTCTGGACGCTTATTTTTGTTATATGTATATTTATTGTCTGATTTATTTTTTCTTTGCACGTTCCACTTAACTGGCGCCGCCGATGGTGCGGCAGTTTCACAGGAAATGGCTAAATTAACTCTCCGCTAAAAGCTATTTAATTAGACGGCAAACAGAAGCAAAAACAATTTGGCGTCCACCACAATTTGTGAGCGGTAGATTGTTTGCAGAAATGCGTAACGGCGCAATTAAAGGGATATGTGCCTATGTGCTCCCGCTCGCTTCACTGAACCCGGGGCTTCCAGCATCACAGCTACCTGTTTATTTCCGGTACATATGTACATGTATTGTCTGTCCCCAATGGTAGTTTCGTTTTGGCGTTGTTGAGTATTTATAAATGCAATTTCTACCTCTGCTTGTTGTTGCTTTTCGAAAACTTATTGTTCGATTTGCTGGAGCTTTTGTTGCTGCCGCCGGAGCGTCGCTATTGTTCTTTTTTGAGCTTTTTGGTGTATTTTGGCAATTAGTGCTTCCTTTTCAATGTTGGGCGCGCGTAGCCGTGTTTTTGCATTGGGTGCTCGGAAACGAGTTTCGGGTGTCCCTGCGTGGGAGTGGCTGCATATTCCATATTGTTGAAATAGTGGCAACCGTCCGAAAGTACTGCAGCAGCGCGGCAAGTGATGACTATGTATTTTCGCAGTTGATGACGCTTGGAAGAGAGCACAATAGTAAGTATTGATAAATACATAAATATGTACGTCAAAATACTGTTGATAGCCGCACGTTAAAGGCCAGTGTGAACATTGTGTTTTTTGACCGGGAATGCCCTCATGCCACCATTTCATATATGTATGTATGTATTTACTGTGCTTATAACTTTCAATATCGATTTTCGATTAACTCGGAAAGCGGTGCCAGCAGATTGGAAGACTGATTTTTTGTCCGAAAAAAAAATAATTAAAAAAATGTATGGCTGATTGCCATTTGCAATCTGGCAAAAAAAAACAGTAAATAAATTTAAATGTAATTCGCCATGTTCGCTGTGACTACATATTTCCAACTGTCCTTCGCAGGCGCGTACACAGCTGCGCCCACATACATACATACATACATACATGTGTATGTACATAAATGCTTGTTCGTGAGCTTTTCATTAAAATTAAGTTGAAGTGTAAAGTGTTGCAGTTACATTGCCAACAGCCATTACAACAATAACATAATTTGCGGCAACACTTGCAAATTTTAGTTTCGTTTTTGTTGTTTAAGAACTTGAATGCTTAATTTGCAATTGACCCAAATATCGGAGCTGATGGGATGGAAGCTCACGCACTCAACAATCGTAAATTCGAATAAGGATATAAGTGCTTTGAGGAAACATATGCATACAAACCTTTAAAAGTACGAAATGGATATACATACATATGTATATAAATATGTACGATATGTGTAGATATATTCGAGTGCATTTATTGGATACATGAAAGTAGAGCAAAAAGTTTGCAGCCAAACAAGAGCGTGTACAAAATATGAAATGAAAGTTTTGAAGCAGGGGAACTCAAAACATCTTCAAAAAGAAACGTTATGTTATATATGTAAGTATATTTTCCCTGAATGTTATATACAAGTAGCTAAATACTTAGCTGTGCTTCGAATCAAAAGCTCAGTTATGAAAGACTTAGACTTGACTTGACTTGAAAATTATATATCTGGCAAATGAGCAGCGATTGTATGTACTTAGTTACCCAAAAGACCAACTTCACTTAGAAAGTTGGAGAACTATAGATTTTTGATTTTTAACATGGTACACAAATTACCGGTATTGTCTTCCCAGAGAGTTTTGCTTCACATCGAAATTAGTGCTCCCTTATTTTCATTTTGACGCAGTTCAATGTTGATTACACTGGTCTACAAGGGTTTTGCGAATAAGACGGGACCTGGTGTTTCCGAACGGATTTTTCGTGGTGAACACGAATCTGGGGTCCAAAACTTCCCATCACGTCACGTTTTCGAGAAAAAAGGGGTTGAAACCCCTAAAAACAGCGTTTTTGGCCATTTTTGAAAAATTGTAGAGCTGAACCCTGACGTGCTACAAACTTTGTATATGTCAGAAATTAAAGGCTAAATCGTGCCCTTTCGAATGAGCCCTATGCCGAATTAATCGCATGCACCCTTAGATCAGGG
>NW_016167351.1:5789-21687 GCF_001687245.7 Rhagoletis zephyria
TAATTTCTAAGTGCAAAGAGAGCCGTGAGAGAATCACGCTGCCATTTCATTTTTTTAATAAAATCCCTACAAATATGCCACACATATACAAATTTTTGTATAAATGTAATTCATCTGGCAATCGAAAAACAAACTTTCAAATAAAGCCAGAAAATAAGACAAAAACAATCACAATTTGATACAATACAATTTTCTGGTAATTTTGTATCCATTTTTAATTAAACGTTTACAATTTTTAACCGACTTCCAAAAAAGGAGGAGGTTATCAGTTCGTCGGAATATTTTTTTATTTTTATTTTTTTTTTATTTTTATGTATGTTACCGCATAACTTTGGACCACGTCAACCGATTTCGATAATTCTTTTTGCATCGGAAAGGTAGTGTCTCAGAGGTGGTCCCATCTAATCTGGTTAAGATCCGATCAGCGGATCATGAGATATATATATATATTTTTTTTATATGGGAGTTGAAGTCGGTTTTTTTTTTTGCTAAAAATTACTAGTTCTTATAAAAATACTACAAGTGCTGAGAATCAAAACAAGGAGAAAAGGTAATAGGCGACACGCTGAGTAATCGCGTCTAAGTTTCTAGGTAAGTCGATTCAAGTCTAAGTCTTGCATAACCCAGCTTTTAGTTATACACGCTGAAGAGTGGGAAAGCCATTTGGTTTTTTGTCTTTCAGTCGTTTTGATAAGCAATTCCAAGCCTGGATATGAAAAAAATGCGTCGACTTCAATTGGAGTCTGACTTGACTCTCTGAATGTTTTGATAACCTTTGAAAATAAATTTAAAAAAAGTAGCTAAAGCGCAAAATGCAATAAGCCTCTTTATTTAGTTAACTGCGACGTTACAAACTCAATCCTTGCTTGCAATCGCCCGCTTTCGCTCCTTGAGAAACGTGCGGTAACCGACCTGTTTGGTGCCTTGGGTCATAGCACGAAGAGTGGGGCCACTCCAATATATCCACATATTCGACCTGCATCATCTGCCGATCAGGAGGTGAAACTGGCATCTGTCTTTGAGCAAACGGCTTGCTACTTGAGCAAATCTCACGAGTTATTACATTTTTCAACAAAAACGTATTTTTGGTAGAAAATGGAGACACACTTATCTTATGCATTATCTTCGGTTCGTGTTGCGTTTTGGTACGCATGCCGTCGAATTTTTTTTTTTGCGTCAGCCGAAATTGGCTTCAAAACGTCAAATCGAAATGTCACGCAGAACAAAAATTGGAATTGGAGTTACCGCTGAAACACAATGCCGACGTACGGCGAATTTTTCGCTGCGAATGTTCGCTGTAAAAATGAAAACACACTGTTGTATATGAGACCGCACACAACCAAAGCAAACGACGATGTTCGTCCGACGACTGTTCGCAACGATAGACTTATTTCTATCGTCGTCGCTGGCGGTAGCGGCAAAATACGATCTATTGTGGCCATATGCTAAATAAATATTCTCAAGTTTTTAAATCGAAATTGAAAAAAACTATACGTTTTTGTTAAAAATTAATAATCTTATTTTTTGTAAAAGTGTTAAATGTACCTTGTCATAAGCAGCTGAATTCGTTGTCGCTGAGCGAAATTTTTGGGCGAATGTTGCCGCCGTCGTCGCACTACTGTGCGAAAATTCGCCGTTCGCCGGTATTGTGTTTCAACGGTTAGCTTCATACGCACGCCGCACAATTTCGGTTGGCGCCATACAAGTTGCATGTGCATGAGCAATTTTTGACAATAAATTGGCGGCATGCGTGAGCCTGTAAAACCGTTTTCTAAGCAAAGGTAATTACACGAGCATTTGCTTTCTTTCGAACCATTTGTAGTTCTAATAAATTATTTTAAACTTACAAATCATCAAATAAATTTATTTATTTATTTTTTTCATAAATTGCAAACAGATGACCTTGACCAGCTGCTTTCTTGCTGGCAAAATTTTTTCCAGCAGAGAATAGCATCTTCTCATCAAAATGAAATGTCAATCTGGTCTCTCAATTTCCCTTACTTGGTTGAGTTTTTGTGTTTGCGAACAGCAAAACCTGATAGTTTTTGATAGTTATCAGTTGGCCCAGAATAGGAACGAATGCCATATTTCATTGGGCTCGCCCAAAGTCGCTTATTAGGTTTTATTGTTAAAGAAAAGAAGATTTGAGAGGCCTTTATTTTCCTATAGACCTGATCTTTTTCATTTGTGTATTCTGCTCTAAAATGTTTGCGTTTTATTTGTACTGTGCGAGTATATAAGTTTTCAGCCTCGTTTGTGCTAAAATAATTCAGGTATATTCATGTTACAAAATTTGGCGGACTTGGCCGAATCACCAATAAAATTTAACAAAAGCATCCAATAAGTGGGATGCTCTTGTCTGTATACATAATTCACAGTAATCTCTACCGCAGCGCATTATCATTTTTCATACATATGTATATGAATATAACTGGGTGTGTACGTAAACAAAACACGAGTGTGCTGGAAAAAGGCCACAAAGCAAACTGAAACGGTTTGCTCTCTACCGAGTATTTCATATAAGAAGTCACTTAACTGTCGTCTGAACGTTTACGATTTGGTTAATTATAATTTCTTAATTATTCTTATTTATTTTTGTACGTGGAGGAATAGCAGTTGATGGTCGTTTTCCTAGAGCTCTTTTTTTATTGTGCAAATGTGACGTTCTTCCTGCAAAGACGCGAGTGCCACAGCCTGTATACCTCGTTACAAAAACTACCCTGCAGTACGGGGGAGGGACTACAGGACTGCTGAATCGGTAGCTACCTAGTAAACTCCGTCAATTACTGACCGACTACTTGCAGTGTATGCGGCCCGTACAGGAAATGAGGATCCATTCGTCTCCATTTCGATAGTGGTAAAGGTGCGCGTCGCCTCGTAGCACCAGTGCATTCAGCGCAGAAGACACATATGAACAGATATTTCGTTATGTACAGGCTTGTCAAAGTTAGACTATGAAACAGGGAACAGAAAACTACCGGTGTGTCACTAAGCACTCAAAAGCACTAAAGCAGGATGAGCGCCAATCAATTAATAAATATCAATTATTAAATATTTTAGACCTTAGAGTGCTCGAAATGTTTGGGAAATTGTTTCGAAATCCCTTGAAAATATTCCAGTATTTCCAGGGCTTAATTTTAAGTCAGAGAAATTCCAGATGATATCAAAGCTGTTTATAATTCCCTTGGGTTAAATGGGAAGCGTGGGAGGCGTTGTTGAAAAATGCTGCATGAATTTGGTTGCAGCGAAAAGATACGTAAATACTTATATTTTTGCCCAAGATAACGGGATCATAAAGAGATACAATGGCAACATCAGCAATAGAAAAAGCAGCAACTGGTAGAAAAAGTGGCGAAAATAAACTTATAAATGAAATAGGTACATACATATATGTACATGCGCTTAGCAACAAATCCCTGCAGGGAAACTGCGAACTAGTGAATCAAATTTCTAGTGACGTACTAGACCTTTATCGCCAAAAACGAACCAATCCGATGTTAACTAGATCCCCTCGAGATCAAAATCAGCGAAATGTGGGACTTTAAAAAAAATATTTTATATCACTTTTACCATTAGAAATCTATAACTAAGGTGACGAATTTAGAACTATCGAAAAAGGGATGCAGCGGGACTTGTTAACTTTAGATAGGTATGTACGTATGTGCTTAACGGGGCTTTCGTTCAAGTGCTCTATCAATCTGCACTTCACAGCCCCTTTTTCATAGTTTTATAATACAAAACAAAAGTTTGTGTTCTTACAAATAACAGCAAGCACCTCTGCCTCAACTACAGACATAGTTATGTAAACGTACATGTTTTACAATCATTCAAACAAATTTAATTCGAAATTATGAGAAAAGTAAAAACCCTAAAAAAATCCGGACACTTTTTTCGTCTGTCGATTTTAGCCCTGGATCGGAACTACAGAATTTAGGACTGGTTCGGAACTATCGAAAAAGGAATGCAGCGGGGGCAACTGATATTTCGTAGGATGTCGCAATGTCAAATTCACCAGTTGCTAACATGCAAAAGAGAATTAACGCGAACTAGTCATGGTTCTAAATTCTCTAGTACAGAACCAGTTCGGCACTAGCTGCGTTTCCCGACAGGGATGCGGATCCAGGTGGACAAAGTGTGCGAATACATACATAGCTGCTGCTATGCACATACATACACGCATTCATACCAGTATGTACATCCATAAATAGATACATATATACATATAACTATATATATATATGCAAGGGCACATATGCCGATTTTGTGTATGCGTTTGCTTATGAAGCAGTTACTGCCATACATACATCCGCCATTGTGGCAGCGTTGCAACTTTTTATGTGTTTCTGGTGCCTTAACTGTAATTCATTTCCTGTTTTCTATGCTGTCGTTGTTGTTGTGGTTGTTTAGTTTCACAAAGGTAATTCTCGTAACGGCGCGCGTGGAGCTGAACAATAGCAAGAAAAAAAAAAACTAGCAACAACAAGTGCTGCAGCAAAAGTGGCAACAAGTAACAAACTCCCCAACAGTGCAAGAAATAATAATAAAAATAATAATAAGAGGACAAAAGGGAACGTGCATAAATAAATAACACGGAAGTACTGCGACTACAATGGACGTGCGGAATTAAGGCACTGGGCTAATGAAGAATTATAACGCAATAAAGGCAGGACGCTGTTAGGACGACATTGCATATGGCAGCATAAAAATCCACAAGCAGGTTAGACAAGGGGGCGCGGTTCGGCTTAACAAAATGGCCTAGGCAAGGCTGAGAGTGAAGTGATGAAATTGGGACAAAGGAACAAATATGTATACTACAGAAGTCTAACAAATGCCACGAACGTTTGATTTTTTCTCTAAATTGAACTTTCAACTTCTATTTTTATAGAGACAATTGCAGTACCCCTACAGCCAATCAAATTGCAAAAATTTATTTTAAGAAAATGTGCGAAAGTGGCGCTGCGTACTAAATTAATGAATTAAGTTTTCAATAACCTTATGAAAAAAAAAAATTAATCAAGTTTAATTTGAGTTTCCTTAGATATTTATCTCTCCGAAAAACACTGCTTTCCTTAGAATGAAAAATTTCACCAGAGCACTTCCCTCTAAGGCCACCAACAAAGTCCAATGAACGGATTGTCGTTTGGCAACAGGGATGCCAACTCATTTTATCTCTCTCCCCGTTGGCCACCGCAAAACTACCTGATTGGCACTAGCATAATTCCATTAAAAAATCTTGGATTAATTCATTAAGGAATGTACAATATTTAAATGTTAAGTTTTTTCACTTTACTTTTTACTCGGAGTTTTTAGAAGCCGATTTAATTTTGAACGGACTTCACAAAAAGCTAAGATTATCAATTCGTCGGCATATATATTTTATTTTTTTGATGTATGTTATCGCATAATTTTGTTTCACGTTAACCAATTTCTATAATTCTTTCTTTAAAGGAAAGCTGTTACTTCACAGGTGGTTTATATCATGAAGAAATTAATGATAATCCTAAATTTTTATATGAGAATTGAAGTCGATTTTGTTTTTTTGCATAAAACTTACTTGTAGCATTAATGTGTACGTTTGAAGTGGCTAAAAATTATCGTTGATTTTTGATAAATTTTTTTTTGCTTGTTCGGCTGACTTGAATTTAAATACAGATTAGAGGTTAAACGTATGTATATACATATGTATATTAGACTGATTTAAAAAAAAACCGATCTTTGGAAATTTATATGCGATGCATTAAAATCGGCAAGAAAAAATACGTTGCTGAAAATTTGAAAGAAATCGGTGATCATTTAGGGGTTGCTCAGCTCGATTTTTAATTTTCACCAAATCGCAAATCTCAAATTTTCCACAATTATTGGGCGAGATGTCTAAAATTTTGCACATGTCATTGCTAAAAACCATCAAATCGGCTAATATAAAATTTGATTTTAATAACTTTTTGAGCTCAAATTTAAGAAACTATAACACAGCAACAAAAATATCTTCACTCATAAATTGTTCAACAACTCATTCCCCGATTTCCCGATACGAGACAAATGCCCCGCAAATCCGGGAATTCCCCGCAAGTTGGCATCGCTGTTTGGCAACCACGCCGATCAGCGAAGATCAGAAGAACTTCGTGAAAAATAAAAGGGACGTTCTATGGGCACAGTCAAATGCGTTGTTTTAGAATTCAATATAAAATGAAGTTGATTCTTCTCTGTGATAGCGAATGTTCAGATGAGCATAACCGTCGCATATACAAGAAAAAAAGAAGGCGGAATTCCCAGACGCTAGTGGGAAAAGTAATGCTACAAGTGAACCGGGTTAACCAGTGTTGTTCCACGACGTGTCGTTTTAATTGCCAATCGAGTAGACAATGCCGTCAAAGTCGAACTTTCCAAAATTGTCGAGGGATTAAATTGTTGACGTCTCGAAAGTATTGTAGTCGACAAATGTAGTCTACGCGGCACGCAACTGAGCCCAAACCAGATCCAGAGGGGCTCTGGCTAGTTAGAGTGGTTTGTAAGTTGGAGGTGATGATTGTAATCCGAAGAGCTGTACAGCATTGCTTTCGATAAAAAAGTCTAAGTAAGCCAAACCTATTAGGCGTTATGGCTTTCTGCGTTGGGTGTAGCAAAGCATACCATCACAGCAACTATTTTACGATCGACAGGCTGCGGAAGTTTGCGGATGACAGTTTTGATGAAACTGTCGAACTAGCGATACCACTCATCCGAGTTTGGCAATTCTACTTTATTAGCTCAAATATTTATCCCATTTAGAGCTGTGCCAGTCTTGCATCAAATGGGCGATATGTAAGTGCTCTGGTTGAGGTGTTCTGCCAACGAATGCATGTGAGTCGAGATGGCTTTTCGCCTCCAACGAACGCTACACTTCATTCGTAGAAATTATCAGAATTAAAAATTATTCACGCGTTGAAAATTTAATTTAGTTTTCGAAAAATATTCTCAATGGCAGGACAATAAGTAGGAAGAGAAGGGGAGAAGTGAGGAAGCTTGCCAATAGGCAGTGTGTTTGGTTGTGGTGCTTTCGAAAGCTGCTTTTATGGCGTTTGAAGCGGCCGAAGTTCGTTGCCACGAGTGGGGAAGTGTTGTGATGTTGGGCGCCCAGCTCGCCTTGTGAGTTCAAATTGGTTGACAGCTTGGAGGCAGCGGTGAATGTTATGCTTATTCTCTACTTTTACTTTGCCACCGGCATTTCTTCCGAAACTCGCATTGTTTCCAAGGAACGATTTAAAGGGAATTAATTCAAAATTTGTACTTATGTATTTTCCTGCCCAGTATTGGTACAAACGATTTGTTTTGTTTTTACTGTTATTGTTGTTTCAACTTTGTATTTGTTTGCTAATGCGAAAATATGCCGGTATTCTATGTAATATTTTGCTATACATACACTTTTGTTTTCAATGGAAATTTTGTGGAAAATACGTATGTATGTATGTGCGTGGTATCACTAATCGGATTTCTATTTAAAGCTTCAAATTCAGATATTATTCTGCTTCAATGGTTTATTTATTTATTTTTTTTTATTTTTTTGAAAAAGAGTGAATTTGTGAACGCATTTGCTTGTGATTATGACAATTTTGAGCCCTTCTTCTCCACATACTTTTGTAGTCACACTGAAGAACTATAAAATTATGTTTCATAGCTTCTCCAATAGGACAATTTCCATGAACAACACAAGCATAAAAATAATCGCTTAGACTTCATAATTGGGGGAGCGAGCGGCGCTTGTATCGATTCTATATGAATTTCCGAAGATTATTCGCCGTTCTTTTTGCTTTTGACAATCAATCAAATTTCTGGGTAATTCGGTGCGTATACGAAAGTCTTCGCAGTAAAAGCTGGTTTCGTATAAGGCAACTCGCAGCTGGATGTTAAATTACTTACGGATATATATGTATGTATACAAAAAAGATTACTTACCATCCGCCTTGCCGTGTCAGCGTGAATCCGAAGCGCGAGTCCCGATCCACCGAGACTCGAATGCCGACGATGCCCAATCCTTGCGGCGTTATGACCTGGCCCCGCATTACCGACACCCGACTGTGGCAGCACAGCAACAAGTGCGATGGCGAGGTTGGGGAATAGAACAATGTTTATTGAGTTACATAACAACATTTGTCAAGTGTAGTGAACAGTGTGGATGTAAAATATAACGGCTAATCGAAATTAGTTATGTCAGTATTTAAATATGTATCTTTTTACGGGGAATGAGAAAGTAAAAGCTGATGTAATTCGTAGTCGTCTCTGATAAATTGAAGTATTTAGGTACTCGAGTACTGTTCATAACTATGTATGTATTTATAAGTATTTATAAGTATGCAAGGCAAGGAGTAATTAAAAAGATGAATATACAGGAGTGGTGAAACTTGATTTCGCATAACTTGTATGTATTTAGTATGAAAATCAAAGTAATTCGATATGGTTTAATTTACAAGTGATTTTGCTCCTTGAGTTGGGAGTCGTACAAAATTTGATGAGGAAAACTGAATAGATTTAAAAATAGACAAACTTTATGGTAAGTTTAAGTAATTTTTATTTCGAAAGTGACTTGAAATAAGTATTCTTAAAGTGCTAAGATTATTAAAAAGATTATCTACGCAACTGATGCTTTTCTGTTTTTTTTTTTTTTTTTACTTAAATGCTATTTGTAATTCGATTAAAGGGGAGGTTTATTTACAAGGTCAGTGTGCCATTCAAAAAATTTTAGTTTTCTTACACCGGCTTTGGAATGACACACTGTAGAATTTTCTTAAGAATAACAAACGTATTTATTAAAAAAACATGCAGCAGAGTAATCGGCAACATTTAAAAAACTATAGTTTATTACTTCTAGTTTTTTAGTTCACTTTCCTTTTTTTACGATAAGTTTCATGTACACTGGGCTAGAAAGCCTGTATGCTACTGCAATCAGGATGGTCTATTATGCTAAAGAATCGGAAGCATTGGACCTAAGGCCTAAAAAAGTGGTCTTAAGCTCAACAGTTTTCTTTGAAAGTTGCATCCGAGCCTTAGCTAATATTTTTTCGCTGCGTAATATTATACCTACAACTTTTTCCTGGAACTGGGTTTTTCGAGATTTACCAATGAAATTAAATTTTTATTTTTAATTCCTATTATCGAAAAATATTATTGAATTCCTTTTCGAGCTTATTTATTAGCTCAAAAATTAAGGCAACTTTTTTTCATTAAGAATTATTATTATTCATAAAACCCTGAATACAATAATGCCGAAATTTCCAGCGCCGCATATCCAAAGGATTCAAATATCGCACATTTTCTTCAAAAGAGGCACAACTAAAAAATCAGATCCGGAGATACATCCTAGAAATTGATTTGTGTGAAACAATCGATTTAATTTTTTGAGTTGTGGCTCTTTTGAGAAAATTGTGCGATATAATGAAATCCATTCCTGAATTTAATTAAATAACATTCAGATATTTCTTACCACACCGTAGGTTCTGGGTTCGACCCCAGGTCCTAAGTAGCAACACCTAAATTAAGAAATATATATTTTTTTAACCTCTGAGTTTATTTCTGCCATCGGAAAGTTTCTCATAAAACCATTTGCCGTCCAGAATCGGGATAGGTCTCCCCATTTTTGCAACAACTTCAAGCCGAACACCACAAATTGGAGAAGAAACTCGGCCAAACCCTTAAGAAATGTGTCGGCGCCAAATATTTGTTTACCAAACATAAAATGTTAGAAAAAAGGCACAATTTATGGTATTTTGTTGGAAGCACAATGGGTCCACGCCTCGGTGTAAGTAAAGTTATCCGAACGGGCGCATATTTTGAGACCACTCAAATTTATGGCGAAAACTTTCAAGGAAAATTCACTTTTGGAAATAAATAAGTAAAAAGGGTAAGCATAAATGCGCCGCTGTAGGGAAGGGGTTAGACCGAGGTAGTCTACAAAGAGGCGGCGTAAAACTGTAGGTTCCTCCATTTGTGTAGCAGCATCAAGACCCAAACCCCAACTTAGAGAAGAAGCTCGGCCAAACACTTAGAAAAAATGTAAGCGCCATAATATTATTATTATTAAGGATAAACAGGGTGGTCTATATAATGTTTTTTTAACATATACTATTTTGACAGTGAAATTGGAAATCTTGAACTTTCGAAATAACTCAAACTCGAACAGCTCCAAATAGACAACGATTTTGCTCGCAAAATTAATTGTTTTTCGAAGCGCCTTCTCGTTCCGTCGGCTAGCAAAAGTCTGACATCTGGCAATCGGAAACCCCGCTTGTGATCGTCGAGAAGTCAATGCATCCTCCGATAGTGACGGTTTGGTGCAGATTTTGTAGCGGTGGCATCATAAACCTGTTATTCTTTGAAAATTCTGCTGAAAACGTTGGCGCTACAGTGGCATATTAAACGATCTCCAATGGCCGGAAATTGAAGAGATAGACTTCGGCGCGACATGCCATTCAGCCCATATCCCAATCGATCTTTTGCGCGCCAAGTTCCGTAATTGTGTTATCAGTCGCCTCGGCGATGTCAATTGCCAAACTCGGCGCTGCGATTTGACACCGTAGACTTCCTTGTGGGGTGCCGAGAAGAACCGAATCTAAGGCGAATATCCAGCGCGAGTCATTCGTGAGATAGAGCCGGAAGCCGTCAATAGGCTGCGCTACTGCGAAACCAGCCGAGGCAGCCACATGAGTGAAATCGCGTTCCATAAACAATGGAAATGTTTGCTCTTTCGAATAAACCAATAATGACCGATGATGTATTTAGTGAATTGTTCCAAAGAAATCACTATATGTATCACCCTTTAGAAATGTTGCCAATATGTAACAACTTTGATAAACGTATTCGCTCATTTAGTTGCGGCGCATAATTTTTCATAAATTTATAAATATTTTATGTGTGGGCGGGGCGTACAGTCGTATGCTTCTTGAAGATATAAATAAATGAATCAACAACTCATGTAAACATCAAAATAACGACGCAAAACTCAAGCACACATGAGCGCGTTTACCCTGAGCAGCGTCAGCAACAAATACGCACAACGACGCACAAGCGCTTTGCTTACACTCACTCGTACATACATTTGCCGCTGTCATTTCGTCTTTGTCGCAATTTCGTTGCCTGGTTTCGAAGATACTGCCGGGGCTGCGGAGTGGATAATAAAAAATATATTATTGCTTACTCACACATGTAAAGCGTGTAATCGTATTAGACATGTCCTTGCCAAGGGTGATCCAATAGCTGCGTGCCTGGCTGGGATAGTTCGGCCAATAGTTTTATTTCGAATGTACAGTCGCTTTTGTTGTTGCTGTTGTTGTGCGCCTCTCTGCTCGTAATTCTTTTACTGTCGCAACGCTCACTGGCTTGTGATTGTGTGTATTAGAAGAGTTTAGGGCCCAAGCCCCCTCGCTTTGATCAAATCACATTTGGCGCTCGCTGAAGCTTAATCATGTCGTTCTTTCAGGACAATTTCATTTAACGCGTTTTGGGTTATTCGATAGCGTTTTTCTAACAAGTATTGCCACTATCCCCTTTCCCCTCAAACACTGCGTTTCGCCATCGCCATCGTCTTCGCTTACAATTCATTTTCATTTTGTACCAGGCGTGTTTATGCGCTGATACGTGCCGCACAATCACTTCAGCATTTCAAAGTAGGTACGTATAACTCTAAGGAGTGTGTGTGTGTGTGTGTGTGTTGGTTGTCGTATTTTCGCAATAAAACTTGCTTAGTTTCATGCACTAGTACACTTAAATAGTTATTCCATCGCCTGCTAACGCTTCAGTGCATTAAATGTGTAGTACGCCTCAACATATGCTACATTATTATGAGCTCATATCGAGCTGCCCACATACATACATACATACATACATATATATGAATGCGTGGCTGAGTGAGCGCGTGTACGCAAAATTTTATTGCAGTCATTTTTTGTTACTTTGCGTTTTATTAGAGGCAACTCAATCAACTGAGAACGGATGGCAGAAGTTGTGATGGTCGCCTTGTTGTTTGTGTCATAAAAATGAGATTTCGCTTAGCCGCAAAATATGTGGCAATCGCATTTGCACACGTTTTTACAAGTTAGTAGGTAATGCGATTACTACAAAGCTGTTTGTGTTACTGATCAAAAAAGTTTGTTTAAGCAGGAAGCCAACTGATGAATAGAAATCAACAGAGGGATACGAGTGAATGTCGCAAATTTTTAAACTTTACTAAAGTATGTAGTTGATTTAGAAATATGTAGTAATTTGAGGATTTATGCCTGCTTTACACATGTATGTAGAACAGCAAAGAAGCCCTGCTGAACTTCATGCGAGAGGGCACAATAAAAGAGATTTCAAGAATACTGTGGAAAAGAGAAGCGGAATAAAGAACCGAAATTTCAATCCAACAGTGCAACAGAGAAGCCATAATCAAGAGAAGCATCAGTTAATATATATATTTTTTTAATTTGAAATGTTATAAAAAAATGTTCACCAAAATTAATTTTTTTTTGTGTTTTTAGTAAATTTTTGGTATGCAGTTTTATAGATCATTAAATTTTCCTATAATGAAGTGCACGCAAAATGGAGCTAAGAGTTCGTGTTGATTTTTAATAATTAATTTTTCGCTAACGTTACGTGGATGTCTGCACGCTAAATGGGAAATAAAAGCAAACTCTTTGTCTAAAGTGGTTTATATTCTTATTATATATATTATTAAAAATCAATGCAAACTCTTAGCCACTTGCAATTTTAATGGTCTCTAAAATGGCATACCAAAAGTTTTTCTAAAAACTAAGAAAAAAATAAATTTTGGCGGAAATTCTTTTATAACATTAAAATTTTTTTTTGTGAAATTTTTTGTCGTTTTTGGGGAGCCCAACAATTCGAGCCCTAACCGCCAAAATTACATAAGCGACATTTTTTTCAAAATTTTCTTTTTGATGCAGAAATGCATCTAGATGCTCTAGGAATATTTCTGCATCAAAAAGAAAATTTTGAAAAAAATGTCGCTTACGTTATTTTGGCGGTTAAGGCTCGAATTGTATTCAACTAATTAATTTATGCAACGTTTATCAACTGGAACCGGGGACGCGATTTTCTTAAAAATTTCTACTTTTTCTGCACCTGAAAGCTCCAGTGAATTCACATTCAAATTTCAAATATCATTTTCCTTCAAATCGCATGAAGTTAATGTTTTCTTATGGCTTTCTATTAAAATAAGTAAGATATCACCGGAAGTTCTCAACCGGACGCAAACCCATTACCTAATTAGCTGCTTTAAAAACGTAAAAATAAATAAATAGCTGCAGCTGAAATTCCTGCTGGAATTATTTCCTCAAACGTGCTGCTCCGGATTTGCTGGTTGCTTCGAATAGTTCTCGTTAAAGCTTACATTAAAACCTTCCCATTTAGCCAATGCAGCTGTAGAGCGCAGAAAGTGTTAGGAAAGCAGTGCGAAAGTGTTCAAGAAAAGAAGAAGTAATTACTTCCATTGGCACATTAATTAAGCAATGGAATGGAATAAAGAAAAGCCACGAGCATCTACTCCCCCCACCCCGGTTTGCACCATTCCTCGCTTGTAGAACTGCAAGTGTATCGGCAGGCGAATGCAATGCTCAGTATCGAACCAAAGACACCCACACACATACACACACACACACACATGTACACATACCCTTCTACACATTTCGTCATTAGCTGCACATAGTTTATTGCAACAAAGGCGGCAGCAAGCCACAAGCATCTGCCCGAGCAATCTAACCCAGTCAGCCAACCGAGCAGCTGAACGACCGAGCACCCGACAAACCGATACACCAACGAACTGACCACAAAAACAACCAAGTAGCCAATCAGCCCACCGCGTATGCCCGTCCGCCACCCTGCCAAACAACCAACGCCAGCGTACTAAAGAAGCTCACCAAGACTAACACTCTGTTGCGGATCTCGACAACTTGGCACGCGGGCAACCAGCAATGCGACTAATTCTAATGAAAGACTCATAAATGCAAGTGAGTCAATTTATGGCGTAACGTCTAATCCTTGAAATGGATAATATATCATGTTGCAGCGAGTGGCTGGGCAAGGCGAGCCAAGGCAAGGCAAGGCAAGGTCTTGCTTCGGGTATGTATGTATGCGAACGTGAAGAGTGGTTCACTGCGGGGAGTAGTGCCATATAATGGCTCAGAGTTCTGGGTGGTAACAACGGTAGCCTTGCAGCCTGGCAGCCTGCAAATGCCGCCGCCAAGCTCATGTGAACTTTACATATTGTTAATGCTTAGATGTGTGAGTGCATAAAATTGTAGCAAGTGCAACAGTATTTAGTTGGGGTGGAGGGGCTATTGTAACCGAGTTATGTTTGGTTTACAATTTTCCTGAAAGTATGCAACGCATTTTTTAATCTCATGAACAAACACAAACACAAACTTTCATTTTGTCGAGTATCGCAACGCTCGGCTGCTTTCAGTGGAAATACCAGCAAATACAAATAAATAAAACACACACCAAAGTTCATGTACACGCGAGTGCTTTTGTGTCTGTGTGCGACTTTTTTGCATTGAGCTAGCGCTGCCCTGTGAAAATCTCGACTGCAAAGAGTACTCCACAGCGGTCAATGAGTGCTCCACAATTTACCGAAATGCATATAGAAAAAATGTGGTCCAACTACCCTGTGATGTCCTGGGGCAAGACCATATACTCCAGCTCTGCATAATGTTAGTGTACCTAACCAAACCTACTCCATGCACACCTCTTGGCAACATGAGCCAAGATCGGGTAACTATAAGCTGGTATAGAGACACGAGCAATTCTAAGTACTCCATTGTGGCGCACATGAACCACATGGTCCAACCATTTTTACAGGATGGCCGCGTTCGTGTGTGTGTATCTGTGCTTCTGCGGCTGTGTATACCCTGCAGCGGAGTCGGTGACAATTGTCGCTTTCGTACTAGTTATAGTACTAGTTCCAATAGCATATATTATGATCCAGGTAGTAAGAAATCGAGGTATTGGTTATATATTGCACCTTCTAATGGATATTGGCCGTTTTGATATAATAGTGATCCCTTATTACATAAAGGATTTTTTTATTTATCATTAAAATACCAATAATGCATTTTGAATACTTATCCAAGTTCTGTTTCTCTTGTGTGACCACCACGCAAATATCGGACTGAA
This sequence comes from Rhagoletis zephyria, assembly GCF_001687245.7. Lineage (NCBI taxonomy): Eukaryota > Metazoa > Arthropoda > Insecta > Diptera > Tephritidae > Rhagoletis > Rhagoletis zephyria. Next base: position 20,931 of record NW_016167351.1, read on the forward strand.
AAGTACCAAAATAAAGCAGTACATAGATACTCCTTTTCTACATAACCACTACTTTTCAAATATTTAGGGTTTCTTTCAAAATATGTTTATATATATGGGGCAGTTCCCGTCAAATGTCCCCAGCGCGCTGAGCGGTGCACAACTAGCTACTTTTCGACTAGCTGGGAAGCAGAGAGAAAATGGGAAAAACAATTCGAAAACTATGATTTCTATAGATTTTTGTACGGGCTATACGATGGTACTATGCGTTTTTCAAAATTTTCGCATTTGCATTGTGAAAATTCTGAATGAAAATTTATTTGTGAGTCTTCTCACTTATGGTCATTTTTAATATTATTTTTAGTTATCGCCAACGAAAGATCAACTCTTTTTACATAAAAATCATTAATAAAAAAATTGACTTATTTTTACTCTTTTTTAATCTGTTAACCGTGCGAGTCATAATAATATTGTTATAACTTTGCCACTACCTGATCTTTAAATCTGAAGCTTACGCAAAAACTTTCTTAGATAACATCTACAATACTGTTTTAAAACAAACAATTTTTTTCAAACTTTATAACACAACTTTTGCATTTGAAAACAAACATCCTCTTAATTCTCAGAAAAAGGTTATAAACCTGTAGTTTTATTCGTACTGAATATTAAGAAGTGGTGTTAAACTTTGAAATAGATTGTAGTTAATTGTGTGAAAATTTCAAATCGATGGATACACAAACGACTGAGATATAGCGAGTTTAAATGACAATTTTGTTAA